>NC_142609.1:10571262-10796104 GCF_041222555.1 Hakea prostrata | reverse complement strand
AAACACAAATTCGTATTTTGCTTCAACAATTTTGAAGCTGGCTCAATCAATCTCATGATTTAGGGCAAGAATGAAGCTGATGCTGTAACTGTGCTTCGGATGTAGAAGAGCTGTTTCCATGCATTCTCTTTAACCAGTAAGAAGGTGCCTTTACTGGAAGTATTTAAGATGTGATTCTACTGAACCTTGAATCCACACGTCAGTCCCTGATTTTGTTGGCAAAATTGTGATTCTCTAACGTGGAACTGATTTAAAAGTAATTTAGCCCCAAAAAAACCCACAAAAATTAGAATTAAAAACAAGGACAGATTAGAAGCGTATGATGTAGGGTCAACCAGTCTATACTAATTCAATCACACTCGTGTTGATATGTTACCAATAGGTAGGAAAAACACTACGGAGAATTTGGTAGAATTCCAATGGTTATATTGCAAGGTATGTCATTGAACACCAAATAGTTATATTGTAGGCCAAAATACAAGCTGGCTTGACTCCAAACATGGTGATAAGCTCCTTTATCACGAGTCTATACTCGTAAGCAAGAGCGGTGAATCCACAAAATCTAGTCAAGAAGGGAAGGAAACGGTTGTGAGATTCAAAGAGTCGATTGCATTCAGATTGCCTTTTAGGATTGGATTTGGGATGATTCTGTTGATTGATATTGTAGGAAAGTAATTACTATTAATATTGGGAAGGAAGAGTAGAAGTTAGGCATGCGTTTTGAGTTATTGGGGAAGTTAGGGTGAGAGCTATTGCTCTTGGGTAGCCGTAGGTTCACCTACCGCTGGTAGTGTGTTTTGTTTCCGGTTCAGCATTTATTCAAAGTCCATTATTACTGTTATTTCCTTGTGCCGCTCCACCATTGTTAAGTACTTAAGTTACTACATTTGGTACTTAACAAATTGGCATCGAGCCAAACGACTTGTGGTAATGGTAAAAAGTAGAATGGAACAGAGGGTAGAGGGAATTAGAAACCATTGTTAAAGAGATTCAAGGTCGTAGGGGCCTTAGCATATCAGATTGAAAAAGGGGAAAAAGCCAATGACGAATTCAGAGAGGAACTAAGATTTCTTTCTCAAAAGGAAAATCAGCCGATATCCTAATAGTAGAGATGACTAAGGGAACACCAGATGAGAGAATGGGTGAAACAGAAAAATCGAGGGAATTTTTTCCTAGGCACTTTGACATGCTAATTTTTTTGGGAGATGACCCTATGGGATGGATCGCACGAGTAGAAAGGTATTTCGACTTGAACAAATTAGGTGATGGAGCGAAACTTCGAACCGCAACTTTGTGCTTTGAGGGAGTTGCGTTGGGGTGGATACGTTTTCGCGAGTTGCACCAACCATTACTATCATGGAGGGGTTTGAAAGAGGCGATGATCCAGCGTTTCAGTTCGGCACAGATGAGGATTTCACAAGAAGCATTGATCACCCATAAACAGGTTGGGTCGTTCACAGCTTACAGAGATGGATTCGAGGAGCTTATGGCGGCTGCCAGACACCGTAGAAGAAGAGTGGGTCAAGGGCGTGTTTTTAGCGTGGTTAAATGAGGATGTGAGAGCAGAGGTAAGGTTATTTGGACCCACCACGCTGGGCCAAATAATGGATCCGGCCCAAGCAAGAGAGGCAAAAAACTTGGCTTGGAAATTGAATCGGAAATCTTATTGGGGCCCAGCCCACTCCAACAACCCAAAGCTCAACCCAACGTTATGTTCAATTGGGTCCAACCAGCACTAATTCTAAAGGACCAACCTTGAACCAAGGAACCGTAACCAACCGGGCACTCAACACCCCCGGTTCGACCAACCTAAAAGATTGACCCGTCGTCTTCTTCCTCTCACAATCGTTCTGCAACTCCGTTTGCGGCAGGAACTTTCGGGCGCTCAAGGTGGCTCTCTCAAGACGAAATCAAGGAAAAAATGGACAAGGGTATTTGATTCCGTGCGATGCTCCTTATACCAAAGGTCATTGTTGTCCTTCTCGAGCAAATCGAGGTTGTTGCTACTCCACGATGCCGATGAACAGGATGTTGCAGCCACAAGAAGGACCGACGGTAGCATTGGAGTTGACGAAATCGACCCTTTGATCGAGACAGAACTTTCACACACTCTCTGGTAGGAATCGACTCACCCCACACCTTGAAGTTGAGAGGGTAGATCCACGGCTACGACGTCGTCGTGTTAGTCGACTGTGGTGCAACGCATAATTTCTTTGCGCAGAGCTGGTGGAGCCTTTAGGGCTGGAGGTACAACAGAAGAGCTTTTAGGTAACTTTGGGAGATGGCACGATTCATAGGGGCATTGGAGTGTGTCAAAATACGCCGATCAACATGGGTGGTGAGACTTTTTTACAGAATTTTTACCCATTCCATTTGGGTAGTATGGACGCTATTCTGGGTGTTGAATGGTTACAGACATTAGGGGAGGTGCGAAGTAATTGGCGTTTGCGAACCATGAATTTTGAGTGGCACAGACGACCCGTAAAACTGTGTGGGGATCCCACTTTATTGAGACTGGAGACAACATTGAAAAGCGTGTTATAGTCCGTCCAGGCAGGTGGTGATGGATATTGGCTACACCCTCAACGGTCCGAATGCGAAGAGATAGAAGGACAAGAGAGGGCAGCGGTATCGCATTTATTAAAAGAACTTGCACAACTGTTCGAGGCACCCACAGGATTACCGCCACGGAGGAAACATGACCACAGGATACAGCTAGCCGAGGGAAATACACCGCCTAATATTCGGCCCTATCGTTACCCACACTCTCAAAAGAACGAGGTCGAAAGGTTAGTACACAAAATGTTAACGGCAGGATTGATATGGCCTAGTGTGAGTCCTTACTCTAGTCTGATATTGTTAGTCCGGAAGAAGGATGGAGGATGGAGATTCTTCGTGAATTATCGTGCCTTAAATAAACTTACGGTTCCTGACAAATTCCCTATTCTTGCAATTGACGAACTGTTGGATGAGTTAGGAGGGGCCACAATGTTCACCAAACTTGATTTGAAAGCAAGCTACCACCAGATCAGAATGGCGGATGATGATGAAGAAAAGATGGCTTTTTGTACCCATAATGGGCATTACAAATTCCTTGTGATGCCTTTTGGGCTCTCGAATGCTCCTGTCATGTTCCAATCACTTATGAATGAGGTATTTCGTGAGCATTTACGGCGATATATTTTGGTGTTCTTTGACGATATTTTGGTGTATAGCAGGACCATGGACGAACATGTGGGTCATTTACGAACCACCTTTACACTCCTAACACAACACAGCCTCGTCGTTAACCGAAAAAAATGTATGTTTGGGGTGGCTACACTGGAGTACTTAGGGCACATCATATCTAAAGACGGAGTAGCGGTGGATACACGAAAAATCAAGTGCATCAAGGAGTGGCCCCAGCCACAAAATCTTAAAGCCCAATGCGGATTTTTAGGGTTAATGGGGTATTACTGAAGATTTTTCAAAGATTATGGTAAGATTACCGCTCCGCTCACTAATTTATTGAAGAAAGATGCGTTTCGGTGGGAGTGGACGGCAACAAAGATGTTTAACACCCTGAAGACAGCCATGACGACCCCCCCCGGTGTTACCCCCGGCGTGATTATTCTCGATTTCGCAAAGGAGTTTTGGGTGGAGACAGATGCTTCAGGTTTTGGGCTAGGTGCGGTTTTGTTGCAAGATGGCCATCGAATTGCTTACTGGAGTTAGGTGTTGTCATCTCATGCACAAACCAAATTCGTATATGAAAAAGAATTAATGGCAATAGTGCTTGCTATCTAGAAATGGTGTCACTACTTGATGGGGAGACATTTCAAAGTACGAACTGATTAAAAAAGTCTGAAATATTTGTTGGATCAGTGTATTGTGCCTACGGATCAACAGAAGTGGGTCATGAAGCTGTTGGGGTTTGATTTTGAGATTCCAGTATCGTCCGGGCAGCGAGAACAAAGCCGCAGACGCTCACTCATGACGACAGTCAGCGGGTGATATGCAGCTTTCCTCCATGACAGCAGCAAACTGGCAGGAAGGTGAGGGTTTAGACACAGAGGTACACGCGGCCTTGGACCGTTACCAGAAGATCATTCAGGCCTTGATGAAGGGATCCCAGGACTACCCCAGCTATCACCTTCAAAAGGGAACATTACTCTATAATAACCGGTTAGTCATCCCCGACGGATCACCATTAATTCCCAAATTACTGTCGGAGTATCATTCTACCCCATTTGGTGGGCATTCAGGGTTTTTGAGGACTTATAAGTGATTGGCAGCTGTGGGGTATCTTTGGTAGGAATAAAGGCTGCTGTCCGCAATTTTGTGGCTAGTTGTGATGCTTGTCGGTAGGGTAAATATCAAGCCATGAAACCCGCTGGACTCCTTCAACTGCTGCCAATTCTGGACCACATTTGGGAGGACATTAGCATGGATTTTATTGGTGGGTTACCCAGGACTAAGGGTGGAGATACCGTGCTTGTCGTAGTTGACCGTCTATCCAAGTACGCTCACTTAATTACTCTTTCACACCCTTACTCCGCCAAGGATGTGGCTACCTTGTTCAATAAGGAGGTTATCCGATTGCATGGGTTCCGTCGATCCATTGTCTTTGACCGAGATCGCGTCTTCCTTAGTAATTTTTGGATGGAGCTTTTCAAATTGGCAGGCACCAACCTAAAGTTTAGTAGTGCCTACCATCCTCAAACGGATAGTCAAACGGAGGTGGTAAATCACAGCCTTGAGGTTTACCTACGATGCTTCTGCTCTCGCCAACTGAAGGATTGGATTAATTGGTTACGGTGGGCAGAGAATTGGTACAACACGACATTTCATTCAGCCACTAAAATGACTCAATTTCAGGTTGTGTACAAACGAGCTCCACCTTCTCTTCTACGTTGGGAGGATGGTTGTTCTAAAGTTGATGAGGTTGATGTGTTCCTTCAGGAGTGTAATCAAGTGTTGGATGACCTCAAACAAAACCTACGGGTGGCCCAAGTTTGGATGTGCGCTTCAGCGGATTCCAAGCACAAGGAGGTGCATTATCAAGTGGGGGATGAGTTTTTTCTTAAGCTACAACCTTATCGTTTCCAGAAACTTGCTTAACGACCCAATGAAAAACTCAGCCATCGCTTCTACGGGCCGTACCAGATCATTGAGCAAGTGGGACCAGTTGTCTATCGTCTACGTTTACCTGTTGATTCAAGGATCCACCCGGTGTTTCACGTTTCACAGTCGAAGCAAGGTAAAAAATTCGATCGAAATAAACATTTCGACCTTGGAAAAGGTCGAAATTTCGAGGTTTCGGTCAAAATTTCGACCGAAACTGGATACTTTTTTCCCGATTCTTGAAAACTCAATTTCGAGCCTCAAATGCACTCAAATTGATTTGGATTTTTGCATACTAGCTATTTCAAACATAATAAACACTATAATAACTACTAGTTTACTAAAAAACTACTGAAAATGTAACATCCAACATTCCAAGTATATAGTACATGAATCGAGAAGAAGGCTGTATTGTTATTACTTACAAGTTACAACTTACAACTTATAACTTGCTTACAAGTCTATTCTATTCAAGCCTCAAGGTCTCCCTCTTCCGTCTGCACCCCATACAAATGACAATATAACTCCCATGATGTTTGCCCCCGCCCCATATAGTTTTGGACATAGTCAAAAACTGCACCTCTGTATGTGGCCTCATCCACATGCATAAGATTCCCTAACGGTGGGAAGTTGTGAATCTCCAAAGGAACTGGTGGTGGTGGGCCTTGTGGGCTGTGGAATAGTGTGGAAGATCTGCTCAACAAATGAAAGACCACCCCCGCCCGGCTCTCGGGACTAGGAGAAGGATAAGGATACCGATAAGGTCGCAGTGGGTCGACTCCGATAATTGATAGTGGGAGGGACACCATAAGCTCCATAGGCCGCTCCATAACCATAAGGCTCTAGTCGTGGCCGATCGGCCCTCGACCACGAATCGATAGCCGGAGGGACACCATATGGTCCATAACCATAAGGACCATAACCATAAGTCGACTCGGTAGAACCAATACTCTCCACAGCAGTATCATATGAGGACTCTGCAGGCCTATGCCATCCGGATCCTCTGGAGGTGGAGGAGTCTCTAGCATCATCAATGCTCATCGATCTCATAGATCCCACCAAGCTCTCGGCATCGGATGGACGGTAGGACCCATATGATGGCGTGTCCTCTGTGCTCCAGCCATGCTGTCTCCCCTTCCCCTTCCTCGAATATGTAGAGGAAACATTTTTGCCTCGAGATGCAGCTCCGGATGGTGGTCTGAATCCCCGTGTCGCGTGGGTGAATTGACTCTCTCCGTGAATCTCGGTGGTCGTCCTCCCCCCCTTGACTCTCACGTCCAGCAGGTGGTGGTGGTGGTCTCTCCCTAGGATCAGCTGAATCCTGATCACGAGGTCCCACACCCTCCTCATCCCCTCCATCATCACCATCACCGTCATCATCACCACCATCATCGTCATCGCCGGAGGCCTGAGTCACCTCATTCTCAGTGTCGGACCAGAAAATCAAATCCTCACTCTGGGTGGATGCATTAGGGTGTGACACGAAGGGACGGGCGGGCTCTGCATGTGGCCTCCCCTCCTAGGCCATGAAGTCCCCCACATCAGCCCCCATCTCCTCTCGCAATCGACTATTGGGAAGACCTCCATCCTCATCCAAAGCAATCCGTCTCCACTATCCCCGATCCAGTCAACTACTGGGTTATCATCATCATCCATCTCAAATATGTCGGCCAACTCGATATTGGTGCTCTCTCTGTCCATCCCCTGTCTAATATGATCCTCTTTTAGTCTCATATTATAGTGTAGGTAGACAAGGTCCTCTAGACGCTTCACACCCAATCGGTTGCGCCTCTTTGAGTGAATGAGGCTGAAGGTGCTCCAATTTCGCTCACAACCAGTGGCAGAACATGTTTGGGAGAGCACTTTGCTTGCAATCCTACTCAAGTTGTGTGAATCACGTCCAAATTGCAACCACCACTCAGCTGCAACAAACATAGACTCCAAGTCATTTTAATACTTAAATAACTAAATTAAAGATAGAATCATAGAATATAATAATTAAATGTATAATGTATAATGAAATAAATGAATGAACTTACCTCAGGGGGTGGTTTCCGTCTCCGATACAGCCACAAAGACGACCGAAGCTCCCAGTGGCATCCCTAAAAGCCTTTATCTAATATATAAAGAGAAAAAACAATAACTAGTTAGTACTTAGTAGTTACTAGTTACTACTTACTAGGTTAATGACTTAGTATAAAACTACGAATTGTGAATATCAAATGATTCCAATCACTATCTCACCTCCATAAGGATGACTGCTTGTTTAGCTGTATCCGGTTCGAACTTCTCCACTACAGTTTGGACAGCATCCATCAAATCTTGCCTCATCCCAATATTGTCCTTGTAATGGTACTTGGGATTTAAATAGTATGCTGTGTAAGAAAAAGTATGTCATAAAAGGGAATAGTTAATGCTTAAGCCTTAATAGTGTGATAACATAATGAAAATTAAATTAAATACTAGACTTAAGTACTTAACAACTTAACAACTCACCAGCCTTATGCAGTGGATGCTGCAACATAGACTCCCATCTACTGTTGATGATTTGAAGGACTTTCTTGTTGCCGCGTGGGTGGACCTGAGCAACTTGCTGCTTCATCCTATCTACTGCAGAAAATATGTGTGCTAGAGTAGGTTTTCTTTGCTGATCTACCATCCTCAACACATTCACCACAGGCTCAAGCATCTTCACTACTATCCTCACATTGTGCCAGAAACTCTCATCAAGGATAGTCAACTGAGCTCTCCTTCCTCCCACTGATGAAGAACCCTCCCAGTTAAACCACTCCTCTGATGCAAACATACTCCTAAGGCCAGTCTTCTTACTCTCAAAGCTCTGCAGTGCTATCCAATTAGTAGCAAATCTGGTTATGCCTGGCCTCACTAACTCACCCTGACACTTGTCCCTCATCATCCTTAATGCATAGGTGTGGTTATATATGAAGGTGCTAACATGTCGAGCTTGGTCCATCGTATTCTTCACAAGCTTGACCTTTCCAATCTCCTTCAACATTAAGTCAATGCGGTGAGCAGCACAAGGAGTCCAAAAGAGCCTATATCTGTCCATCCATCCATCAAGCCATCAATACAAAGTTATAAAGTGTACATGTATATGTGTAATGTAAATATATGTATTTACAAATGAAAATTAATACTATATGTTTATACTTTAGATACCCGGAGTTCTCTTGCATCTTCAACCCAGCCTTTCTTGTAGTTGGAGCCATTATCGATCACAATTTGAACTACATTTTCCACTCCAACCTCCTTCACCACTTGCTTCAGTAATTTGTAAATGTATTTTGCATCCTTCTTCTCACCGGATGCATCTACTGACTTGAGGAACACTGTCCTCCCATCACAATTCAACATGAAATTGATGATGGACTGTCTCAGTGGGACCAGTCCAACCATCAGCCATCAGAGTCACTCCATAATGATTCCACATGGGCTTTAATCCCTTAATGTATTCATTTATGTCCTCTTTATGCTTAGGCAAATACACATTGTATATCTCATATGGAGTGGGGCCCTGTACACCACTCCCACTCTCGCCTATCTGCTCAATCATATCTCTGTAGTAGGGCCCCTGAGCTGTATGTGCTGGAACACTATGGTAATGCGCCCATTTGGAGAAAGCCATCCCCACTTTCTCCTTCACACTCCCCCATAAGTGCTTCAACTTTCTCTGTTTATGCTCAGGCCTCGCAAATAGGGCCGGATCATTGCGAAGAATCTCAAGATCCGGATCTGTAGGATGTGCTGAGGAAGCTCGACCCCTTGTAGGGGCCCGTGGGATAGGAGCCTCCTGCCTGACACTCTGAGACCTCCTCATAGGGACTTGGGAGCCACCTATACCTCCCATACCTACTGGCTCTCTAGAGGACCCACAACCCAGACCCCTCTGTTGCCTCCTGATGTCATCAATCCTCTGTTGCTCCCTACTCATCATCATCGCCCTCCTCAGCTGATCGGCCTCTGGATCAGGGTCACTGTCTCCTGGCTCATCCCTACCATAACCCTCAGGATCTGGAAGGTCATCTAAGCAGGCATCCTCGAACTCATCCCTCTGTGTTCTCTTCTCTTTCCTCTTTTGCTTTCCACCACTAATATATGAGGCCATTGCCTTCTTGACCTCTACAGGCACCTTTGGGCACCCTGTTACATCCCTGTTGCCACCAGCTAGATGCACCTTCAATCTAGTGGCCCCACCTCCTCCTATTTGTTTCTTGCAGTAATTACACTCACTCTTCCTCTTATCAGCTGTCAGTGGCCTTCCATGATCCCAAGCTATGTCTGACATCTTTAAAATAGAGTGCCTGATACAAGAAACACATACTAAGTATCTTGAAAAGCTCCACAATATGCTCCAAAAATGACATACATGCTTCTAATAATAACCTCCTATTTTTAAATATTAAAAAAAAATATGTATAACTATATAAGTATTTTTTTAATATATAAATAATTTTAAAATATATAAAATACACACTAACTATCTTAAAAATATCCACAACATGCTCAAAAAATTGCATACATGCTTCCACTAATACTCTCCTATTTTTAAATTTAAAACAGAAATTAATTATTTTTTTAATATTTAAATATATTTTTTTAATTATTTAAATATATATTAAATACAGTAAAATTACATAATTAACAAAAAAAAAAATTAATTCAACACCATCACAGCAATATGGTGTCTCAACTCTCACATACATCCATTTGAAGCTTATACATGTACTATACATAAACATTTTTAACAATATACATAATTTAGTAAATAATTTTTAATAACAGAAAAATAAAAAAATAGTAGGAAGAATCAAAAAATAATTTTGACACTACAAATTCATAGATTATCACTCTAAAGTAAACATATATAAATTTGGAAGCAATCTAACATGATTTAAGGCACAAATGAAACAAAAATCAAAAAATGAGGAAGTTGGTTACTCACCTTGCAAGATTTGAGAAAATGCACAAATGGAGGAGCAAATCAAGTGTTTGAAGGAAATGGAATACTAGAAATTAGGTGTAGAAGCGGATGAAAACAAGAGAAATCAACAAAAAATTCAAACACAACTCGAAATGGCTCTGGCGATATGGCTCGGTAGGTCGAAATGCCGTCGATATGTCGAAACTGGGTCGAAAGTGGGTATTTTATAGCCTACGCATGTGTCGTTTCGGCCCGATATGGTATCGGGTCGAAATTTCGACTCGTATCGACCGAAATTTCGGTCGATACGAAACGAAATGGATACTTTTTGTGCCTACTACTCAATTTCGTTTCGAGTTGGATTTTTGCAGGAATTTCGATCGAAATTTCGACCATTTCGATCGAATTTTCTTCCCCAACACACCAACCCCGCACACCGCCACCACACCCCCCCCCCCCCCCCCCCCCCTCTCCCACAGCCAGGCGCGAAGCCCCCCCCCCACCCCCCCCCAACCCCAGCTTTTTTCCCCCCCGCCGGCGGGGGGGTGTTTTAAAAAGAAACACCCCCCCCCCCCACGAAAAAAAAAAAAAAAAAAATAAAAGAAGGGCCCCCCTACCACTTCATTTCCACCCCAGGGGGAAAAAATACTGTGGGGGGGGGGATGTATAGCCCCCCTGTATCACGCGCCTATACTTGTAAGCGGGCCAAGCGAATCCACAAAATCTAGTCAAGAAGGGAAGGAAATGGTTGTGAGATTCAAAGAGTCAGATTGCATTCAGATTGCCTTTTAGGATTGGAGTTGGGATGATTCTGTTGATTGGTATTGTAGGAAAGTAATTACTGTTAATATTGGGAAGGAAGAGTAGGTTAGGCATGCGTTTTGAGTTATTGGGGAAGTTAGGGTGAGAGCTATTGCTCTTGGGTAGCCGTAGGTTCACCTACTGCTGGTAGTGTGTTTTGTTTCTGGTTCAGCATTTATTCAAAGTCCATTATTACTATTATTTCCTTGTGCCATTCCACCATTGTTAAGTTACTACATTTGGGTACTTAACACATGGATAGAATGGTGATCTGGGTGAAGTGATGTCGCTGCAATTTGCCTTAAATTCTGATGGTCAGAACTGTTGGAAGAAGTTCCCAATATAGAAAGTAAAGGTGTCAATGGCGGACTGGATGGATGGGTTAAAGAGGAGGTGAGATGGTATGGAAGCTTTAGAATCTCAGTAGGTGTTATGAATTAAAGGGGGGGGGGGGATAAGGCATTAGAAGGCCACAGCAGTTATCCCTGGTCAGCAACAGCAGCATGATTGAATGGATAAGCAGCAGCAATATCAAAGCTACACATGGAAACTTGATGTGACCACAACCAATTCAATTGCCTTGCAGCAGTAACAACAGTTCAAATCTTCACACAGGTAGGGTCCAAACAAGAGAAAATGTTAACAAACTAGAAAGTTGAGATAGGTGGATTTGGTACTGAACAGTGTTTTGCAAATTTTTTGTCTTACATCAGTTCTCCCCTTAGGAAAAAAAATTCAAACTCAGTTTTTTTAAGTGTAGGACCGATCTTTATGTATTGGATGTCAAATTTTTTTTGAGCAAATATTCTTTTAGCTACTGATGGTAACCCCATCTATGTTAAACATGTGTTTGCTGGCAAGGATCTCGATTTTCCCCCTTGGTATGAGCAAGAACAGAGTCAAACTGATCAAAAATTGCAAAAGGGAACCAAAATGGGAGCTTCTGCATCCCGCGTGAAATTTCAATGAGTTTTTGTATATATTATGTCAAAATTACAAATAGCAACTGGAATTCTTGAAATTTCAGTCAACTTATTCAACTTCATTTCGCAGTTGTCTCTTGTTTTGATGACCGTGAGACATGCAAAATCTTGCAGAATTTTGTCAAACTTTCATGAGATTTCATATCATGGCTCTGACCACATCATCAATTTTTGTCTCAATTTCCAAATTCTTAAATTCTTCAATTCAATCCTCAATATTTGAACTTCAAGGACTAGCATCTTTTTGACAATGGGAATCACTTGAAGTTCTTCAATCTTAGCCTCAATTATAGGTCTTCATTCACTGATTGGAGGTTTGCCTGTTGCTGCTCTTGCATCTTTAGAAGTTCAACAGGTATGTAACCTTATCTGGAAGATAAGAGGATAAATATTTGTCCATCAGTATTTCTTTCATCTCGTAACATCCGGTAGGCTCTTCACGTTGACAGTACAACTTTGATTGAATTTCTCCACCACTCCCTTGCTGGTCCAATCAGTCAAGCATGAACCAGCTTTAGTATTGCCTCTCCATCTAAGAGAACCAATCAAAGGATGCATTGAAGGCGCATAGCCAAACATAAAAGATAGTAGAAATGAGATTTCCTGTTGTAATCTTTCAATTCTGGTTCAACTTTGTGTATTGTCATCATTTTGCCCGTCTCCAAAGTCAGTTTTGTCATCTTTGCTTTGCTGTTAAATCCTCCGGGGTGGACAAGATGGAGATCCTTTGACTGTTGTGTTGTGAACTCTCCTTCGGTACATGCATATCACCATTGATTGTGCCAAATCCTCTCTCTGAAGTGTCAAATGTGTTGGCCAAACTCTGTATAACTTCATGAATATCATTAGTAGGACATGGAGCAGAGGGAGATTGGTTAGAACATGACTCATCAACCATTGTTCTGATACCAAATAATTTAGAACTAATTTAAGAGTAAAGTAGCCCCAAAAAACCCACAAAATTCAAATTAGAAACAAGGTTGGGATTGGAAGCTTAGGATGTGTAGCCAAACCAGACTGCATAGAGCTGAGATTCCTGGTTGTGTCAGCAAACACCAAGGTCCATTGGGTGCTGAGTTTGCTAAGTCAATGGTGGATGAACTTCCTGGATAGCAAGCATACAAGGATATCATATACTTTGAGTATTTTACTCTGGTTAAACTTCTATTTCCCTTTTATTTGATAGGAAATTGAAAGATATGAAAGGAAAAGAAAGGAAGCAAATAAGTGCTTAAGTGTCATGGTTTTTGAGAGAAAATAAAAAATTACAAGAAGTTCCAAGTCAATTTCAAAACTAGAATCTTTCTTTCTTTCTTTCTTCTTCTTCTTCTTCTTCTTCTTCTTCTTCTTCTTCTTTTTTTTTTTTTTTTTTTTTTTTTGTCTCTTTCCTTCTTCTTTCTGTTTTCTCTCTTGCCAAACAAACATAGCCAACCTATTACATCTAAGTTCCTCTTGAGTCTCTTCTACTAATTCCCTATGGTATTTATTACTTTCCACCTCTTTCTCTAGTAATCCTACTGCAGTGCTATTTTTTTTTGCTGGAGTGGGGGGTTATGAATTTCCACATGTTACTATGATCTTTTGGAGAAGGTAGGCATTGTATCTAAAAAATTTTGCATGTCTTTATTAACAAACCACTGAACCAACTATACCAACACAAGAAAAAGTTTCCTTTGATGCTGAAGTGAGTCGAAGGCTGGTAGAGAAGTAACACTTTACTTCTTATGGCATCACATGCTTGACATTGAGCACCTAATATCACCATGATTTCTAATTCTAAACTTGCTTTGTATCATTTATAATTGTGGTTAAGTTTGCTTCTTTGATTTCAATTAGTTTCTTAGGTCTTCTTGGTATTTTTTTCAGGTAAAGTGCCACAGTGTTATTGTAGCCACAGGAGCTACTGCAAAAAGGCTCAGGTTACCACATGAGGATGAATTTTGGAGTAGAGGAATTAGTGCTTGTGCAATTTGTGATGGGGCATCACCACTGTTTAAGGGGCAAGTTCTTGCTGTAGTTGGAGGGGGTGATACAGCCACTGAGGAAGCACTGTATCTTACTAAGTATGCTCGCCATGTACATTTACTTGTTCGCAGAGATCAACTAAGGGCATCTAGAGCAATGCAAGATAGGTAAGTGAGATTTAAGTTCTCTTCTCTCTCTCTCTCTCTCTTCTTGTTCATCTTTTTCAATTGTTTGAATTGCTTAGAACCTAGTGTTGGATTTAAATTAAACAAGAGACAAAATGTTGGTTTAATTATTCCCTAGGGGCTATAATTTGGTGGTGCCTCATATTGCAGATTAGATTAAGCATTCCCCCCCCCCCCCTCTTTACTGTTAACTTTTAGGTAGCCCCCATTACAAGTTCTCTTTCTACTAAACAAATCTTTTTTATACCATAAGCTAGGATATCACCGAGATCTTGGTAATGTCTCTTGTGTAGGGATTTCGAGATGAGATGTGATACGAGTTAATATCTCAGTTTCTCAATGGGATCTCAGTATTTAGCTGTAATTGTATATTTCCCAGCAAACCTTGCTTCGGTTGGGGGGGGGGTGTCCACCAACTCGATCTTTGTCCAACTTGTTTTTTTTGTCTGACTGACTTGGGCTCCAAAATGAGTTTCTTCAACCTGATTCATACTGCCTCAACTCTTCTAGGATTCTGCAATAACTTGACCTATAATTCAGTCTTATATCCTGTGAATTTTTGGTGCTTGAATCACCGAAAAAATTATTTTTTGTAATTTTTCTTATCAAAATGTTTACTTGTTTAATTGTGATTTTTATGCTTTCGGTTAGCAGTCCTGTAAAAAAAGTTTTAGGATTATTCATAATGCCATTTGTAATGATTGGTAGACCAAGTTGTAAAATAGTTTACTGTATATACATGTATAGGTAGGATGGAAGTTGATCAGGTTGGATTTTGACTGCATATGTAAATGTAAATGATCACCTTGAAACCACATAACTATGAGTACCCTGAAAAACACAATCTGAACCTTGAAGATACCTTGCAGGTTTTTGTGGTTAATTCTTTGGTTGTTTGGGTTCAGTTGGTGTAATTTTATTGGTTGTGCTGGATACGTGGACCAAAATCTGAAACCTTATAAGAAAGTTGGTTTAGTGGCTTGATGGGTTGTAGATCTAGTGTGGTCCAGAATAAACCCCCCCAACCACCCAAAAAAAAAGAGGCCCAGATTACTTCACTCATGGCAGTTAGATGGAGGCATATGGGTCTTTGCTTTTTGGGGTTAAAGTCTTTACTGCTGGTTTGCATTATTCCACAAGATATATTCCAGTTTTCTTGTAGCACTTAACTGCTCTACTCCTGATTAGTATTTAAAAAGAAAAAAAAAAAAAAAGATAGTATCAGTGGAATAGGCTTTCTTGTTGGATAGTTGGGTTTTATTACATTCTTATGCTTCGTCCAATTTTAGTAATCGACTTCATGTTAGCCTGAATCACAGTTGGGCCTGAGTGGTTCCTTGTATTTGTAATGCATAGGTCGACCTCAAACTAGGTAGAACCAACAGAAAATTGAGTGCAGCCAGGATCAACACAATGAGGATGAAAAAATTGATTTACTGAAAATTTTATTTTATTTTTTTGGGAGAAAAGGGAGAATTATATTGAATATAAGGGGGTGTTACATTAAGTAGAAATGCCAACCTTGTCTCTCTTCATGAACGAAGAGAGCAAGGCGGTTAGGAAGTATGCCAGGGTCAAAAGCAATTATTTGCTTGACATTAAGAAGCCCTCCAAGTAAATCAGCCCACCTATTAGTCTCCCTAACTCCATGACGAATTACACAGTTGCTGAAAGAAGCTTTCAAATCAAGAATGTCTTCAAGGCTGTTGAGCGTGGACCAATGAGCTTGATAGGTTCCCAAAATTGAGTTAACGGCCACCAACGAATCAGATTGGATGATGACATTGGGTAATCCCATCTGAGAAGCAAAAAGCAAACCAGTCTTAATGGCAATCATCTCATCCTGAAGAATAGATATGGTCTTTAATTTTATTTTTCCTTGTTTACATGTGCTAGAACATTAAAAAGTGATTAGAAAAAGATGATATAGAAGAAAGGTGGAGTAAATGGTTAGCTATCTCAGCCTTGTGCCTCACTTAAGTTATCTCAGCTGTTGAATAAATCTTTTTCAGACAAAGCACTTGCAAACAAGTAAAGGAAGTTCCATTAATCAAGTCTTATCTTTAGTACTACTGGTAAGGCCTATTTATACTTTGCAAAAACCTTATGAAATAGAATTTCTAAAAATAGAAACTAACATATAGAAGCTAAGCATTTCCTACAAACCTAGCTACCAAACATCAAAAGAGAAATCTCAAAAAGAAAAAAGTATTTACAAACAGAAACTAGAAACTACCTAGGATTCTGTTGTGATGAAATAAAATATAAGTTCTAAAATTGGAAATGGTTAATTTTGGCAGAATTTGGATAGAAGCTATCTCTACTTAATGGGCACTATAACTGAATAATAAGCAATATCCATAAAAAACCATATGTTTCCCATACCACTAGGTTAGGGCCTTAAAAATGACCAATTACAATAAAAACTCTTCAGATCAAAGTCCCAACATGTATATAACCCAGACCTAGACTTATTCCTAATAAAATAAACGCATTTCGGTGATGAATCTGTATCATCTGGCTTTTTTTCTCTGGAAAGGTAAAGAATCCACAAGATTCCTCCATCCCATCAGTTGAGCATCAGTCTGCCTTCTCAATGGAGAAGGTGATCTTGGACTTCATGGAATCAAAGATGTGAACTCCTTTGGTAGCATCAAGCATATCTGGCAGATTGCTTCGAAACCTTGTAGTATTTGGGTTGACTGGCTCTACTTATGCCCCTTCCACAACGACTCAATCTGGACTGTATCTGGTCCTTCCAAGTTCCAATGCTTCCTGGGTCCAGCTCAAGATCCTATCTCTTTAAGTAATTGTCCATGGTGCCATCTGTGATTGGATTGGTGATCACTGCTCTATAGCTCTCTAGGTGGACAACTGTCAACCCAAAAGAATTCTTCCATGCATAGTGTTTCCTCTAGATCTATTTATAACTGTGGTTTGGACAAGCAGTTCTTGTTAGCTGGTATTGCTACTAATAATGAAGGATCCTCCACCATTCACTCTTAATCCAGTTCTTAATTTATATGTGCTCCGCCTTCTATTCCTACGGATCCCGACCAGCTTCAGAGCTGAATAGGCTGTTGTTGGCGGCATAGTTGTCATGGTGTCTAGGCAATTCAAGATGGTCGGTTGTTTTTTTTTTTTTTTTGGGGGGGGGGGGAATTGAGACGACAAGGCATCACCTAGGCAACAAAAAAAAGCACCAGGATGCTTAGGTGTCGCCTAGGCAACTTGACACCTATGGAAGATGGCAAGTTCAATAAGACACAATCAATCCTCTTCAGAGCTGAATAGGCTGGAGTTGGCAGGGACCCATGAGACACAATTGATCCTCCCAGAGGGAATAGAAGGCAGAGCATTTCACATAGAATTAAGAACTGGATGGAGATTGGTTGGAGGATTCCAATAATTCTAGGAAATGATATCAGCTAGCAATGACATTCTGGTTAGAGTTCCTCTTTGTCCTTGGTGGAAACTTCTTTGGTTCAAGCATCGGATTCCTGGCTGCTTTACATCCGGGTGAATCTTCTCTAATTTCCATCCAACTTGGTCCTTTCACTGTCAATGGCAGTTATAGGTGTCTTGTTGATGCTGCTTTTGCTGAAATGCTGTTAAGATATTGACCATCTTTTTTTTTTTTTTTTTTGGGCTTGCTGCCTCTCCATTCTATCTGTCAAGGCATTGTAGACAAATGCTAGCCTTGTTGGCTGAGAATTATTCCTTTCGCTAGAGAGTGCATTTGGATAGACCTGACTTCTGTTGATTCTTTGATCTATGGCACATAGAGAAAACTAGCCTTTGCACTGTCGTCAATCAAATCTGGATGGAACATAATAACAGAAAATGGACCTCTAATTCCCGTTGTCTTCATCATTTTTCAGACACCATTCTTTTTACAAAGTCAAAAGCTCTTTGCTCTCCACTTTTTTTTCCCTTCTCCTAGTTATTGTTTTTAGTTTTGATACCTCATGGAACTGGCATGTTGATGTTTCATGGGGTCTTCCCATCTCCTCTCCCCAACATTCTACCTCCTTTGGTTGAGGCTTAGGTTGTTTGCATTTTTGTTCTCCTTTTTCCCTTTGTTTTGTTGTCATCTTTCTTCTTGGTAATAAATTCTTTATTCACCCATAATGTGTACCTTATGTTTGGCCACCTTTTGGCATGGTAGGATAGTCCAGTCATAAGAAAGGGATAGCGTCCTCTTTGGGTGGTAAATGTAATCCTTGATGAGGAGGCGTCCACTTCTCTCGCAGTAAAATAACTTTTAAGTTGTTACCCTAATTTTTTTTTTTTAGTGAATTCTACTACAATAATTTCCTTGCTGTAGACTTCTTCCAGGGGGCATTCTCCACAAACTGAGCATTTCCAAAGTTTGCATTTGTTTCCTGGGGTATTTACAACTCCTTTGTTTAACATTGTTGGAAAACTTGCAATGTCTCACTTTTTCCATTTAGAGAGATGAGAATGCGCAAGACAAGACAATGTGCTTAGCACATAATGTCTTGAGTTTTGACTCACAAGTTGTAATGTTGATGGTTAGATTATCATCTGAACTTTGTTATTTGAACTATGAACATGTGTGATGTATTAGAGTTGTTTGAACTTTGACCTTGAGCATTCATGTTTGGCTATATGAGACGTACAATAGGCCATCTTAAGGTTTCACTTCAGCGTAGTGGTTTGCAACTTGGTTTTCAAAGTGGAAATCATATATACACTACTATTTTTCTCCCCTATAATCTAAGGTCACCAGTTTGTTTGGAAGGACTGGAATAGGCTGGATCACAAATTTCAGCCCCAAATGACTCCTAATACCCTCAAGTTGATGCCTCAGAGTTGGGGAAAGAAATTTCATCAACCCCACGAGTTCTCGCAAGCTTAGGAGCCAACTCAGCTTTTTGATTTGGCTAGATGGGCCTTGAGATCAAGATCTTGAACCTTCAACCCCCCCCCCTCAAAAAAAAAATCCAGGAATTATTTCCATGACAATTGCTATAAAAATATTTTCTGTTGAATCAACCATAGTTTTAGTGATTGCTAAAAGATATCCCTCTCATGGTGGTAGATGCAGGTGGGGTTGGGGATAGACAATCACCGGCTCCCCTTTGCCAAATGTTTTCCATTAATTGTTTTTAGCTTAGGGTTTTCATTCTCAAACAATTGATAATATGAAAATTAATTCTACATTTTTTTCTCATCTTTTTTCATCATGCTGATGTTATTTGACTAAATTGTTGGGGCTGTTGAAGTGATCTCCCCTTTTTCCTGTACTCTTATGACCATTCTCCTCCCTCTTCTCCCCAGTTTATTTATTTCTTTTTTTATTGATGGCAATTGCTGATTCCAGCATCATTGAAGAAAACATTCTATGATGTAACATGTAATCATATGCTCCTATACACTAATGATAACATACTTTCTGTGTATTATTGGTTGCTTCATGGTCAACGATTGCCTGATGGCTCACGTGTAATTTTGGCATTGAAGTGTTTGTCTTGATTGATTAGAATGCTTTTATAGGGGAAATGGCTCTTGTGAGTTAATTGACTGTTGATAAAGAATTTATCTAGTAAATTTTCAACTTCCTGAATGTTTGCTTAACAGGTTAATTATGGCGAATGTTTCAGAGTTATCAACAATCCAAATGTTACCTTGCACTTCAATACAGAGACTGTGGATGTCGTTGGGAACTCCAAAGGCCAGATGTCTGGAATTTTAGTTAAGAAGGTTGACACAGGAGAGGAATCAATCATTGAAGCTAAAGGTTTATTCTATGGCATAGGCCACACTCCAAACAGTTGGCTGTTGGAAGGACAAATTGAACTTGATACGGCAGGTTATGTGTTAGTGAAGGAAGGTACTGCAGAAACTTCTGTTGATGGTGTCTTTGCAGCTGGAGATGTACAGGTAATTCTATAAAATAGAAATCTTCCTTCTGACTTCAATTTTATTCATTTGTTGTGCTACTACTGCTATGGCTCCTTCATCTTAGTACTTTAGTAGGCCCTTTCGTTCCATTTATTAGCTTAGACAATTTGTGGGGGATTTCCTATTAACCATGTTGATACTAGATATTTTCCTCCAGGTCAAAATTGATCCTCTAATTTTGACTCAATTCCAGTTTATCATTGTACTAGGGATCAGTGGTTAGATTTTCATTATTATGTTTTGTTAACAGGATCATGAATGGAGGCAAGCCATAACTGCAGCTGGATCAGGTTGTGTAGCTGCTTTATCAGTTGAAAGATATCTTGTGAGCAATAATATGCTTGTTGAGTTTCACCAGGTATTTTTATTTCTATTGTTATTTCATTTGTTGTATTACTTCTATATGATTACCTGTGTTTTCAAAGAAACTCATTTTTCAGGAGGAATCACTGTGTTTTTCTCATCAATTTCCTTTGCTGGAGAGATCATGGCATTATTCAAAAGCTTATTATGGGTTGAATTGGTTTTAATGACCTTATCCATCTGAGTTTCCTAAAATGGATGGCCGAGTTGATGTGAGATGGACAGTATAGTATGTCAATGAAGAGGAATATCTGTTTGGAGAGTTTGTAGAACAAAGCTCATGAAGAGGGCAGTTTAGTATTTATTCTTCAGTTTCTCACTAGGTATTTGCAAGAAAAAGCAGGAATACTTCTTAAGAAACATGACTTGAAATTTGAAAATGTAAGGGTTGTTTCTGAGCATTATAGTTTTTAGGGTCAGTCTATAGTGGTGAGTTTGTTTGGTGGAGATCTATAGGGGGTTAGCATTTTCAACAACATAGCCCCATCCCAACATAACCTGTAGGGCTTGGCATTTTCACTGGTGCTTAAAGTGTAGGGGAAAAAAATAATAAATTCTGAATTTTGCTGGGGTTGTGGGACCTGACACTATCGTGAATTTACAACCTATGCCTATGTCAATACCATTGCTCTGATTGTATCACATATCAAGATCAAGTCACAGGCTGATGGTAAGCCTGGAAGAAATCCCTATTGGTGCATGGCTTTGCCAATATACTCATGACAACCCAACCTAAGATATGGATCAATGGACCTTGAATACATCTGTGAGTCCAGCATAGCTGCTTAGTGAAGTGGGCATGAATAGTCAGGGGGATGGTACGAAGATGCTCTTAACAAAAGGCAACTCCTCGTCTTTGGCCTTCATACTAATTGGGAATGAAGAAGAGAGCCATACTGGCATATCTGCCTTACGCAGAAATGGAGATCTCTAGGGCAAAGAGTCATGCATCCCACTGTCTAAGCCACAATTTCAGTTACTCCTCTAAACTCAGGCATCCAAGAGTGCCAGACAAGCTTGTAATGTCTGTATTCACATTATGCTTTCATTTATCAGTCTATACTGCCATGGTTCAAAACTTCAGTGAAACAGCTCAGTTTGAAGTTTGAACCATGGTAAAAAAGAAATGGCATGTGAAACACCGAGAAGACTGTTTTGCCAAGACATTTTGGTGAAATGAAAAACATTTCGGTACTGTTATTAAATAATTCAGCTGGACAACTTTAGGTGGGTAAGTTTGTTATTGAAGCAAAAGCTATACCTATGGAGAAATTCCATATCTGGCTTTATGTGCATACTGGCAAATGAAGTGAAACATTTTACATATTCCTTCTTGGACTTTTTCTGCTTGAATGATGCTTACAAAGTACTATTTAATCTAGTGTGAATGGAGTAACATTTTGATTTTATTTTTCGATGATGCTCTGTTTTTCTTTTTCTATGTAAATAAGTAGAAAGGGAAAATTTTACTGTAAAGTGGAACCTTCCATCGCTTCTTCTTCTTCTTCTTTTTTATTATTTATTATTATTTTTTTATTGTTTATTGTTTATTTTATTTAATGTATAATGAAAACAAAGACATTGTGAAATTAGAAAACTTTACAATGAGAAAATTCATGTAGAATATAATTTGTACAGAATTTTACTACTGGACAAAATTGGCCTAAATAACCAATCTGGTGTTTGGAAAATGAATCTTCAATAATACAAAAGGAATAGGTTAGATACGGAAAGCTAGCATACTGCTTACCATACCCAATACTTCCTAACAAGGAGACAAAAACAAGGAGTAAAAGAACATCCGTTGTATGCTATCCCCAAAAGAAGTTTACGGCATATAGTTGTTTGCTTAGTTGGACCATCTGGGAATTCATTGCTCCACATTTGCTTTCAATGGAATGAGATATTTTCTGTAGTCTTTGTAACACACCAACCCAAAGTAGGTTTTAATTTGCTGTTTCTTTTTCGTGAATCAATATGCCTGAGAACCAAATTATAGCCAAGGTTTTTCAGTAGTGTGTTGTTCTCAAATCTCAACCCCTATATGTGTTTCTAAACACAACTGAAGGAAAACATGAGCAAATATGCATGGAAGCATGTTTTAATTTGTGTCTTTATGATATATATTTGCGATATTGGATGCCATCTCCTGGTTAGTAGAATATTTCGTTACTACTGAGCAGTGGTCCTTTTAACAGAGCATAACTGAAGAGGTTGAGAAGAAACTCACAGATAGAGATATACATGAGGGTTTTGATATATCGCTTACCAAGCACAGGGGTCAGGTAAATTTACTATCTCCATACATTTAGTCATTTCTTAATGTTTTCTGTCTTGTGCTGACTTGAGCCGATTTTTGCAGTATGCTCTGAGGAAGTTGTATCATGAAAGTCCAAGACTTATATGTGTGCTATATACTGCACCAACATGTGGTCCATGTAGGACCTTGAAGCCCATCTTAGGAAAGGTATGGTTGCAACCCACCCCACCCTCACCCCCAATAGAAATTTTTTTCTGTTCTTGTAGACGAATAAGAAGCTCAGCAGGAAACTCATTTACAGAAAATCTAAACCTTCTAAAATGTCCAATTGCTTTTTCAAATTTCAAATTTGAACCCTTGTGACCACATGATATCTGCTTCACCATACAAGTGGTGAAGTTGGCTGTAGCACAAGCTGGTTACTGTGTTTATGTGCCATTCCAATTTGGGCCCGACTCCCGAGCATCCAATTTTTTATGGGAATTAAAAGAAGCTCCTGGAGAACCCAGTTGCAACCTACTGATGGGTCCAGTGCCTGAGAAGTTACGGGATATCTCAATGTTCTGTCATGTTTGCTGATTTACAGCATGGAAATTACTTCATAGTTTGTTATGATCTATGGCTTACAATTTTTTTTTTTATATTACTTCATTATTACAGGTGATAGACGAATTTGATCAAAATGTGCACTTTGTGGAAATTGACATTGAGGAAGATCAAGAGGTTGCGGAGGCAGCTGGGGTTATGGGTACTCCATGTGTGCAGTTCTTCAAAAACAAAGAAATGCTCAGGTTGGTTTGCTTACTCTTGGTTAGCAGAATCTGTATTCATGTTTGCCTTGTATATGTGGATATTGCAAACTATCTTGGCTGGTTCTCCTTGGTTGCACTTCAGTTACTTCCTCTGAATTACATGGACAGCCGATTTATAACTCAACTGGTCGCTAGATTTTGGTAGTATTAACAGGCTTAGCATGACATCTTAAATTTTGCTGCAGCAAGATGGATGTGTACTCCGTACTAGAAAGTTGGTTTTGCTAAGGTTGTGGGAGTTCTGCAAAAGGGACCCCTTGTGAATTTAAAACTGATGGGAAATTAATGTTTTTCTCGTTATCTTTTCTTCATGAAAAGAACTGATTCAGCTTGGATAATAATTCGCGCTCTATTGAGTTGCCAATTGATCTAATAGAATCTGATGGTCTAGGTGTTGGTTTCAAGTATGTAGGGTTTGCAGCTTGAAGCACTGTACTATGGAGCTTCAGATTTGCAGTTACCTTGTGTTTATCCTTTTTTAAAAAAAGATTTCTTGCACGACACACACTCACAAATCAAAGGAACCTCTTCTTCCTACCTTATTACATAATAGGGGGCAATCCTACGTACAACTATTTGGTTATAAAGTACTACCTTGACTCCAATAAGGGAAATCGAAAGTTGCTCCAGGAATGTCAGATGATTTCACTAGCAGTGTTCTTGTTACATTACTCTTTTGTGATCATTAACTTAATCTCCACCGCTATGCAGGACTGTATCAGGTGTGAAAATGAAGAAAGAGTACAAAGAATTCATTGAAGTTAACAAATAATGGATCCTGGTTTTTGTAACTGTTGCATTCTTTTTTTATATTTTTTTTTCCATTTGATTTTCTTCCTTTGAAGATGGGTAGTTCAATATTACCATGTAGTTTCTGATGAGTTTCAATAATTCAATTAGTGAAATATTGCAAATTTGCAACACATAGTTTGCTAAATAATTCTTAAAAACCCAATTTTCATGTTCCTGTTTCACTTGGTTGGGGTTCTCAACCTATCAATTCTTGAATCATTTACATTTTAATACATGAAGTGAATGAATTTAAGCCATGCCCCCTCAATAGCCCTTTCTATTTTTCTTTTCTCTTTGACATGGAAATACTGAGGCCCTGGTGAGTAAATTAGCTCGATTTGGTTATAACCTAGTGTTCCTTTTCAACAATACTGTGTTAGTCATGAGTAACTCCTTTATCATCATCGAAGCAGTCATTACTAGAGTTACAGTTGTGATGTACATAGTTTTCAGAAAACCTGTGGATGTAGGTTAAACAGAACTGATGTTCATGTGAGTTGGGATTCTGGGACTGCTACCCACTTGGGGTTGCGGGCCAACCCGAGTTGGAATCCGTTACCCGTCGGGGTAGAGTACTGTTTTTACTCCACTTATTTAGGAGAGGTTTGCGTCTGAGTATTGATAAAGTAGACCATAAATGCTTAGAGGTGGGTCTTACCTCCTAAACATGTGATGGAGTGTGAGGGAAGCACAATATTCTATCTGTCAGGGTAGAGGATCTTGATTTGGCCAACCCCCTCAACCCTTAGAGGTAGGACCTACACCCCATGGTCAGCTTGCTGTGTGTATGTCTGGATTTAGGTACATGCCTGCCTGACCTTCAACAGATTAGCTTTCATTTCTGGTGTATTTCCCCTACATTCACTCGTCCAGAAGACTGATGGAAGGCCTAATAGGATTCGGTTCCCCTATGTAGCATTCTTGGGCTTTGAAAACTACACAAAATTCACAAGAAAGAAAAATGTGCCATTTTAGTATTCCCCTAACAAGAGTTTTCAGCTTTTGTTAAACCTTTTCAATCATCTCTTCTAGTACTAGAATGCAGAAGTTGTGAAGTAACAAGTCTACAAGTTGAACTCCCTCCTACGGAAGCATCGAAGCAAGCTTCTCGTGAGATAATGCACATGGAACGTGAGACAGCCAGACTCTTCAACCTTACTTTCCAAGTAGGTTCCTTAAGGACTAAGAAGTTCCAAGTCAAAGGACTAAGAAGTTCCAAATCAATTGTTACTGGCTCTAGATCGGTTCCTTAAGGACTAAGAAGTTCCTGGTCAATTTTTACTTTCTCCAGATCAGTTTCAAAAGAATGTTCCACCCTCCCACATAAAAGTCATCTCTAGCAGGTGGTGTGAGGAAATAAAATCGATGGTCAAGGAGAAAAGTCTGTTTTCCCTTGAAGATCTTTTTGTGTTCTGTTTATGTTATCCATGTTTCTGCGTTGGGGAAAGCAGCTTATGTAATCAAATCAACATATAATATCCTAATTTCATTAATAACATACGAACTAAAAGTCTAAAACACCATACATCATGATAATTACTGCTTACAGAATCAAAGAGAAATGAACAAGTAATTTTAAAAAATCGGCAATCGCTACATTACATCTCTCTGCTCAATCTTAACTGGGAAACCTCCTTTCATTTTGGCAGTCAAGTAAGAAATGAAGATTGGCTCAAAACTATCTTCTGCCGGCACCACCCGGTATTGTTTCAATATTCCAGCAACCACCCTCTTCATCTGCAAAAATGCCATTTCCTTTCCCAAGCAAATCCTAGGCCCTGCTTGGAAGACTGGATAGAAGTAAGAATCCTTTGCAACAAACTTCCATTTCCCTGTAATCTCCTCTTTCTCCAACCACCTCTCAGGGCGGAATTCAGCCCAATCTTTACCCCACAATGACTCCATTCTTCCCATTGCATAGGGGTTATATACCACTTGCATTCCTTTGTTCACTATAGTCCCATCTGGCAATACATCATCGCTCGCTGCTTGCTTACCATCAGAAGGCACTGGTGGGTAAAGCCTCATGGTCTCGCAGAGAGCAGCATGGGTGTATACCATGTCCTTCGCCTCATCATAATGATCAAGCCCTTCTGGTTTCTCCTTCACTATCTCCTTCAAAATCTCATTTTCTATACGAGGATTCCAAGAAATTAACCAAAAAAACCATGTTAATGCAGCAGATGTAGTGTCTCTACCAGCTAAGATAAAGCTGATTACCATGTCAGTAACAAATTTTTCTTCTGAATGCCCAGAATTCAAAATTCGTGAAAGAAGATCCTCTGTTTCTAGTGAAAATTTCTCTTCTAACTCTCTTTTCTTTTCTCTTACAATATTGGTTGCAAATTCACGAACTTTTGAAACTGCCTTTCGCAATATCTTCTCCGAGCCAATATCTAATGCCCTATTCACCTTCCATGACCCTCGGACAAATGAACCAAACCGCTTGCTACTTAGCAATGTTGCTGCTTCAAATGCCTCTGCAAATTCTGTTTCTGGTTGTGAGGACAAGGCAGAGAGATATTTAGGGTCGAATCCAAAAGCAATCTTGCAAATATTGTCAAAAGCAAATCTCTGAAGGATGTCTTGCAGGTCTAGAACGGATTTTTGAGTGCTGGTGGTGTGGAAGAGAGGAAGAAGACGGTCAGAAAGCTCATCTTCTACCACTGTCTCAACGAACATCCGAAGGTTTTTGGTATTGAAGGCATGAGGATACTTGTCTCTGAAACTTCCAGCTTTCACCATCAATGTTGAAGATGCCAGAACCCAGAAAATCAGAGAGGCAATCTTGAGAGTAAGTGCCTTTCGGGTAGACGGAGAAATAGGACTTGAGGATGTGTTGGACGTTTTGGGGATTGGCTGTTATGAGCTGTCGATGGCCAAGAGAACGTTGAAGGATAATGGTTCCAGTTTCACTTTTCTGAATAAGCTCTGTGACAAATTGATTGAATCGATCTCTGTTGGCAGATATGGTAAGAGTGGAGCCTAGTAAAGGGTATGTCCTGGGTAGCTTTACTGCAGCAGATGAAGAAGATTTCTTGTGCTTGGTTGCATAAGCGAGGGAAGATCTGAGAAAGAAAAAGAACGGAAGAATGAAGAGGAGAAGATAAGGTAAAAGCTCCAGGTGTAACATGATGGATTGATGGAAAGGCTGAGGCTGTCTTTGTTCTTTTTTTCTGTTTCACTGTGTTGCGTTCTTGTGAATTTATAAGACTTAACTTGCGAAAATTCGTCGGGTGTCGATTGTGTTTTCTACATTTTTGGTACCCTCCCGTGGGAAGGAAGTATTGAAGTAGACAGAGACAGAGACCGATGGTTGCCTTGGGAAACCTCCGTAATGGTTCCTCTCGACATCTCTTTCAGACATTTCTACGAACACATCATGGCAATCGTCATCTACTGTAGGTAGATTCACTTTTTCAACGACTGGATCCGGGTCTTCGATCTAGATTCTACTTTGATCAAAAAAAAAAATCTATATTCTACGCAAGCTAAACTCAGAGAATTCTCTTCTCAGACAAGAAAACACAACTGCAAGGTTCAAAAGTTTATTGGCCTTTGAATTCGGCTGGAGTCAAACCGAATCTTTACAGGAGATATGTAAGAGTTTAAAAGACTTGAAGGTGTGAATCAATCAAAGTTCACATTGAATGCACAAATGGAGCAGTCATTGCTAGGTTTATAGTGGTGACATGGGTAGATTTTTTTTATTTTATTTTTTTTTTCTTTTTTCTGTTTGAGGTTCATTAGACGGAACTTTGTCCTTCGCAAGGTCAAATCCATGATCTCTCAATTGATAAATATGGATCTTACCACTCTACCGTTGAGTAGGTACTCTTTTCACAAAACCTATTGAGGGTTTTTTTTTTTTTTTTTTGGTAATAAGGTTGGAGGCTTGTTCACCAAGTAGAAAAATGAAAAAATTAATGTCATTCTCTGAATTATCTAATTTATTACTCAGACCTTCTATTAATGTTGTCAGTATCAGTTTTTAATATTACTCCAACATCCTAAGGGAAGAAACATATCCGTAGAAGAATAGAAAGCATGTAGAAGATGCAACAATGGAAGGAGGTGAGCAGTTGTAGATGGTAGAGGAATATGATAGAGAGTCGAGCATAAGTGGAGATCCTCTCCACCTAGGTGGGCGTCCTCCCATCCTACCAAACTCAAATAGGGCCTCCCTCTGTTGTAGCATGGCCAGGCCTCTTGTGAGTGTAAGATGATGGGAGGACGACCTGCCCCAATAGAGAGGATTTGGACTCTTGAGTCTACATAGAATTTTTTGTTCAAAATTATTCTTGTCTTTTTTAAAATTTTAACCTTTTTATATCAACACTTGATTGTCATTCCCTAAAGACAAGGGTGTCACTTATAATTGTCATTCCCTAAAGACATGGGTGTCACTTATATATATTTCTTCCGGGAAAAAATCGTCTGCTGTGCACATCTCTCTTGTGCTCAGCAGTGCGGCGCTACATTGCGACACGTGTAAAATACCAGTTTAATGGTTGAGATAAAAATTGATAATTTTTAAATGTAAAACCCCTAAGAAAAACCCATTTAACCCATACCCGCCGCTCCATATGAAAAAACCCGAATGATTAAAAACTCTTAAAATCCCATCTCTGAAATCGTCTTCTTCCTTTCTCCATTCTCGCTTGAGGTAGCGTCGGCGAATCCAACGGGGGAGACATGAAGAGGGGTTCGCTTCTCCTCTACCAGCCTGACATCAGATGAGTCCATGGCAATGATGAAACAATTCAGTACGTCGTCTGCAAGAACTCTCTTGAAGTGATCCAGATCAAAAATATCAGAAATTTCGCTGCAACCAGAAAATTCGCTGCAACCATAGACAATTTTGAGATAAAAATCAGTTCAGCTATCGAGTTTGAGTGGGAAAAAAATGAAATCATCTAATGTTTTAAACCGAAAAACTAGATTCAAAGTTCAATTTTTTTTTCTTTTCCATTTTATATCTTTCATCTCCCCAAATAATGTTCACTTGCAAGATCGGAATGACCAAAGCAGCTCCAAGAATCTGGCAATGACAAATGCATCAACAATCTGGTTCCTCTGCTATTTAATCCCACCAGAAACCACAATCATCAGATATTTGGTACGATCCCTGTGGTAAAATGCAAGTAAGGACGATAACCTAACCCGTCCGGCTGCTTCCAAAACTCCGCTTCTTCACCTACCTGAGCTTCTTCACCATCTCTAGCTTCAAAAGAAAATGGCAGAACAGAGTATTCCTTCTCGGTGGTAGTGTTGAAGACCCAATAAACACAGTTTCGGCGAAAGAGGAAGTAACCTATCGAGGTTGAAATCCAGCATCAACATTCCGAGCAAAGCCAAGAGAAAGAGCAAGAAAGCCCAGAGTTTAGGGTTCTTCCAACTGTTGCTGAAGAAGAAAGTGCTTGTGTTCTTCTTTGAAAACTTCTTCGGTCGGGAGTGAAACCTGAAAATCAAGAACTCAGAACGCAGAAGGCGGTGGGAATGCGAAGAGGAAACTCGACAAATTGCAGGTTTCGTGTAATCATTCGGGTTTTTTCATATGAGCGGCGGGTATGGGTTAAATGGGTTTTTCTTAGGGGTTTTACATTTAAAAATTATCAATTTTTATCTCAACCATTAAACTGGTATTTTACACGTGTCGCAATGTAGCGCCGCACTGCTGTGCACAGCAGAGAGATGTGTACATCAGACGATTTTTTCCCATTTCTTCCCAACAAAGGAGTAACTGAAAATTGAGTAACTTAAAAGGTAACATTAATTTCAGGAAATTAACTCCAAAATTGATCCGAATTCTTGTGATATTCATGCATGTAAGGGATAGTTATTTTAGTCAGTTTCATTATTTTATGTGTTAATTCATGCCTTACATTGTTAAGGGGGTCCATTACATGCATTAATTTGTTATTTTTATTTTTACCGAAAAAAGAAGTCGTTATTTTTATGGGGTTAGAGAGTGTTTCTTTGGGTCAAGAGGGGTAGAGAGTATTGCATTGGGGTATGTATGAGGTACTTGTCGTTAGTGGGTTGTTCATGTGGTATATTAGTGGGCTATTGGTGCTTAATCTACCTTGTAATTTTCAGAATGAAGAAGGCATGCTATTAGTAGGGGTGTAAACGGATAACTGAAATCCACTTCTAAATTCACATTCACATCAGTTTAGGGTATTCGAATCCGTCCGATTACTAATAGGATGCGGATATGGTATACCCCTTTCTTTCTTATCGATTATTTTTCATCCGATTAAGTTACTTAGTTAGATTTATTTTTCTTATTTTATAAATTTTTTACTTGTGAATGTGAATATTTTCCTAGATTTTCTACTAAAATAGCTACCAAAGTTGTTAAATTCTTTTCAAACATAACATTCACAAATAAAATGGTAAAGATGTAAACAGATAGTCGAAAACTTGTATTCAATATATATTCATGCCCATTTAAAAGAATCTACTTAAGAAAATAACTATCCGATTATCATCTGAATCCTACTGAATCCATCCGAAAACCGATAGGATAGTATAATAGGATGTGGTTATGGTATTACCACTATCCTATTTGAATTCGGTCTGTTTACATCCTTAGTCATTAGTCTACCCAATTAACATTAAGCAGTATACATCGGTATATACGTAAGGACAAATATGTTGGATTTTCTCTATTTTTTTTCTTTCTTCAAGTGAGTCATTGCTCCACTTTCTGACCCAAAATTATAAATAAGTCCAATATCTCTACTAGGGCTACAACAGGGCCGGGCTTTTGCAATCCCAAGCCCAGCCCTAAATGTTCTAATTTGAACCCATTCTCACCTTGACCCTAGTTTAGGGCCAAGGATTATTGTCCCTAGCCCTAAGCCCTACAGGGCCAAGCCAAACCCATTCCCGCCCTGATTGGCCCTAATTGGGCCGGGTCGGAATGGGTTGGCTCTACTTGGCCCTGACCCTAATTGGCGTTATCCTTGGCCCTGACCCTGATTGACCCTCTCTTTGCCCTAGCCCTGATTGGCCTTGTCCATAACCTTAATTGGTCATATTTTTTGACCTAAAATATCAAATGTAAAATAAAAAAAAAAAAAATAAAAAAAAAAAAAAAACATAAAAATATCACAAGTAAACTAAAAGTAAAATTCATAAAAATATAAGATGATTCAAGCTCCTACAAAATGATAAAATAGTCAATAAGCTGATAGTGTTGCTTTAAACATAAATAAATTCACATTCCATAATTCTATATTGAGTGAGCTCTGCAAGTCTCTCATTGCTTTAGTGATAGAAATTGAAAACCTCTCCCATTACTTTGGTGATGGCAATTGAAAACCTCTTCCATTGATATCTTTATTCAATAAAAAAAAAAATCCATATTCAAAACCTTGTTAACAAATAAATCAACGATAATTTAGTATTTGTACTTTTTTCGTAATTAAAGAAAATGATAATTTAGTTATAAACACAACTTTTCGTCCTTAATAAGTTTTTCTGAAATATCACATTGAAGGCAAAAGAAGATGTCAATATTTATGATGAGAAGTTGGGGTGTAGATTTGTTAGATATTAATTCTCTATATACTAGTTTTTATTATTTATAATATATTATCTTGCCGTAGTCCAAAAAAAAAAAGCCTATGTTTTTTGGGAACTAAAAATGACTTAGTTTGAAAAATAAAAATTACCTTAAAGTAAACTCATAGTCTAATATGATCAAAATGACTAAAGGTTAAAATCTAGACTTATAATTATATCAATGTTAATATAAAGATTAGAGTAAAAATCTAGTAAATGATCAGGGTCAAATTAACATTAAGACGAGAGCCAAAATTAGGGTTAGGATTAGGGCCAAAATCAAATGGATGCTAACTACATTGGTAATGAGGATATAATTTATTTTTATTAATTTTCTACAAAACATGATCATGTTTTTAAAATTTAACACATGTTAAGTATTCACCAATGTGGATTAGAATTAATTCCTCTCCATATGAGTGGAGGGTCCAGGACTAAAATCATGGCTAGAATCGGACCCATAATCAAGGTCAAAATCGGGATGGGCCAAGATGGTCCGGTCGAGCCGAGAGTAATCCCGGTGCCCGCCCTTAGCCATAGTTCAGGGTCGAGAATATTTTGGTCCTAACCCGACCTTAGGGCCAAAATCTTTGCCCAAGCCCTATTCGAGCTCGGGGGCGGGCTTAGGGGCGGGTCGGGGCTACCAGGGCCAAACTTACACCCCTAATCTCTACACAGTTTATGGTTAACTAAAATAAGAAAGGTTCGATTTGTTTTCCACATTGATTTTCCTTCTTTGATACAACTAGTCGAAACACATGCTAGTGAGTTGGGATGTTTTACTTGTTAGGGTCGTATATCCCTCTTATATGTGTGGTAGAAGAGTGTAAGGTGAGCATAATCAATGTGCACTCATGCTAAGTGACAACTATGCAGATAAGAATTGTAGTGTCCTTGAAAAATAAGACACGACTATGCACATAGGAATTGATAGTGTCCTTGAAGAAGTGTAAAACGTCAAGAACACCAGTCATTTGGATGCAAGTACTTACTTCATAATGAGATTACTTAACGTTCGTTTCCATTATCTTTACTCATCAAAAAATAAGGACTGAAAAATGAACCAAGCAAGTTGATTGGATAAGCCAAATTTAAGGGTGCATGAACTATACAAAATTCACACAAAAGAAAATCTGCTATTTAATTGCATCTGCCACATGACATAGAAGTGTATTTGTTACTTACATTTGGGTACAATGAGGGTTTTTATTTTTTATATTTTTTTAAGGTAAAAGTAATTCCAATGAAATTTAAAGAAATACAAACAGATAATGAAAGAAAATTTTTGTATATGAATATTTGAAATCAAGAAAAAGTATTTGACCAAACTATCAAACATGCATCAGATCAACCAATAAACTCATAAAATATGAAACACGTATCCACCATATGATGAGTAAACAATTGATGACTCGAAAAACATGAGTCACACCATATAGGTACAGTTAAATATATATTTTTTGGTAATATAAGTATATTTAAAATATTTGTATTTTTATTATTTTTTATGGGAAAGCAAACTTTGTATTAGTCTATTAGATTTGTCACACATACAAAGATCCATAAGTAATCCATAAGTAATCACCCAAGCCTTAGCTATATTTAAATTAAGAAGGGCAAAATCAGAATTGAGAGGTATATGATTTTCTTTTGGGTTGTTGGTGAGGCGGTGAATAAAATCCAATAGTCCAATGAGAGAGAGAGAGTATGTGAATAGAGGGATTAAGTATATCCTATAGATCAGGAGTGTTAGAAGCTCTGCCCCAGATTATGTGTACAATGCTGTCAAGGCAGGGAAAGGATTTGCTTAATATGATGTACATGAAGACGCGGTTTGTCACAACCTCTACATGGGGCTAAGGGGGGTTATGAAGTTGGTTAAGGAGGTTATGAAGGGGGTTATGTCTGTCGGGTTATGAAAAACCCATCGAATAGAACAATCAACAAATAAGAGAAAAGAAGAACACAATAAAATATGGACAAGAGAGAAAACTCCACTATAAATAAAGAAATATACAAGAGAGAAGATTTTTGAGATGCTTAAAGAAAAAGGATTATGCTTTCTTTTATAGTCTCCTCCTCTCCACTATTCCCACATCAGTCGATGTAGGACTAATATTACAACAATGTCACAACCACCTCTCTGGACGAAACTCAGCCCAATCTTTGCCCCACAACGAACTCCATCCTTCCCATTGCATAGGGGCCGGTGATGTATAACTTGCATTCCTTTCTTTACTACAAACCCATCTGGCAACACATCATCACTCATTGCTTGCTTTCCATCAGAAGGCACTGGAGGGTAAAGCCTCATGGTCTCGCAGAGAGCAGCATGGGTGTAAACCATATCATTCACCTCATTGAAATGATCAACGTCTTCCGGTCGCTCCTTCAATATCTCTTTCAAGATCTCATTTTCTACATGAGAATTCATGGAAAGTAACCAGAAGAACCCTGTCAATGCCACTTATGTAGTATCCCGACCAGCTAATATAAAGCTAATCACCATGTCTGTTACGAAATTCTCATCTAAGTGCCTGGAATTCAAGATTCTTGAAAGAAGATTTTCTGTTTCTATTGAAGATTTATCTTCCAACTCTCGTTTCTTTTCTCTTACAATGTTGGTTGCGAATTCACGAACTTTCAAAGCTGCTATTCGTAGTTTCTTCTCTGAACCAATATTAAGTGCCCTTTTCACTTTCCATACTCCTTGAAAGATTGAACCAAGTTGCTTACTGCTTAATAGTGTAGCTTCTTCAAATGCTACTGCAAATTCCGTTTTTGGTTGTGGTAATGATTGGGAAAGATATTTAGAATCAAAACCAAAAGCAATCTTATAGATATTATCAAAGGTAAATCGTTGAAAGATGTCTTGTAGATCAAGAGTGGATTTTTGAGTGGTGGTAGTGCAAAAGAGAGGAAAAAGACAGTCAGAGAGCTCATCTTCCACCACTGTTTCGATGAAATTTCGGAGAGATTTGGTGTTGAATGTGTGACTTGAGATTTTTCTCTGAAACTTCCAGCTTTCACCATCAATATTGAAGATGCCAAAACCAAGAAAACTAGATAGGCTCTCAGGAGAGAAGCTGCCTTTTGGATAGAGGGAGAATTGGGACTTAAGGATGTGTTAGACGTTATGGGGATTGGAAGTTATGAGTTCACAATGGCCGAGAGAATGTTGAAGGGTAATGGTGCTAGTCTCATTGTTTTGAAGAAGCTCTGTGACCCATTGATGGAAACGACCTCTATTGCCGGAGATGAAGATAGTTCCTTATAATAATTTATTTGAAAGAAGAAAATTGGAAGACATGATGATGGGTTTGATAAGAGAACAATGTCTTTAGGCTAGGCTATATGTTTTATTCTCAATCTGATCTTCTGTGTTGTGTTGTTGTGAATTTATATCAAAGTAATCCTAGAAATTTATAAGACCTGTGCACGAATCCAAGATAAGAATGTATAAAACTAACGGTACTTCTAAAAAAGCGAGGGCTTTTATTATAAAGTGAAAATATATTAGAAGCTTCCTTTCACTCCAATTTAGGGTTTCAGTTGGACGGATTGTGAAATATTTACACCTTGAAATGAACACAAGGAGTCTTATCCAGTTATCCTAAGGACTCATCTAGAAGACTTGCAGAGAAGGAATGTCTGTAAAGCGAAAACATCAATTCGTCATTCTAGAAGTCTTTCATAGACACAAACACGTCATGGCAATCGTCATATCAGGTCAGCACAGCCGCCATATGAATCACTGGGTCTCTCAGCTTATGGGATCCAATTGTTCTTCGATAGAAGATAAGGTTTAGAAAATTCTATCAAGTTTGAACTTTTCACTGAATGACGATAGTGGAAAATTGCTTGCGTGTTGCACAATTAATGTGCAATAGATGCAGGGAATTATTAATTTTGACTATCTATTTTCAAAATTATGTTTTCACAATTTTTAGAAACGCAGCACAGTACTATACATTAATTGTGCAGCGCTGAAGTCGAACTCAAGATAGAGAGTTTGGATCTCTTTGCTTACTTGCTGATGTCTATGTTTTTTTTCATATTTATCTATTACAGTGTTACACAATAAGGGTGGAGCCTATATTTGATTATTGATAAAATGAATTAGAGATGAAATTCTGAATAGACCTTTTGTAAGCACTATCCCTATTATGGTGGTGAGGGGAGATTTAAGAATACATGATTGTGCTCCCTTTATACTTCTACAGTATGCCTCCCTCATAAATTTCAGAAATAGTGTTTACCAAAAAAAAAATTTCAGAAATAGTGAGAACTGGAAAAGTCGTTTGTAGATTAGAGCTCATTAAACAAACATCAGTGGGCTCTTTCCAAAGAGATGTCCTTGGGCTCAAAGGACTGTCAACAGAGGGATTAGTTACTAAGTGAGCTGAGCCCTTAACTAAATCCATATCTTGACCATAGAAGTCTAGCCCAAATATACTGTCAGTAGGAACATGACCAGGCCCAGAACAACCAATAGGAGAGGATTCACACCTTCTCAGAAAATGATCAGAAAAGATCAGGTAACCCAGCTTGAAACAGCATTTCAAGGCTTAATTCAAGTACATGATCATGGTGCTTACGCTCCGCAGCACCATTTTGTTCTTGTGCTTTTGGACAAGAAAAAGTGAAAAATGAAACCCTAAATTAACCTAAATAAGAAGGAATTTAAATTGATAATCAAGAAAACATTGAAATTTCATTAGAATGAGCATGAAAACACATAAGGCATAAGTAGAACACCCCATAAGTAGTCAAATCTCAATTACAGAGTATAAATTACAAAAAAACGAACTCATAAGTCAAAACTCATAACAAATACAAAACCAGACAAAATCCTCTAAGACCTAGGTTAATAGAGGCTGCTATGTTGGCCTTGCTCAATCCACTGGAATCTTGAAATTTCATAAAATGGTGAAATTTCAGTCAACTGATTCGACTTCATTTCACAGTTGTATCTTGTTTTGATGAACTTGAGATACGCAAAATCTCGCAGAATTTTGTCAAAATTTCACGAAATTTCATATGATGGCTCCAACCAAATCGCCGATTTTAGTCTTAATTTCCAAATTCTTCAATTCAATCCTCAATATTTGAAGTTCTTCAATCTTAACCTTAATCATAGGTCTTCATTCACTGATTGGAGGTTTACCTGTTGCTGCTCTTGCATCTTTAGAAGTTCAACAGTCTTATCTGGAAGATAAGAGGATAAATATTTGTCCATCAGTATTTCTTTCATCTTGTCACATCCGGTAGGTTCTTCACTTTGATTGAATTTCTCCACTACTTCCTTGCTGGTCCAATCAGTCGAGCATGAACCAGCTTCAGTATTGCCTCTCCATCTAAGAGAACCAATCAAATGATGCATTGAAGGCGCATAGCCAAACATAAAAGATAGTAGAAATGAGATTTTCCATTGTATATCTTTCAATTCTGGTTCTACTTTGTGTATTGACTTCATTTTTCTTGTCTCCAAAGCCAGTTTTGTCATCTTTGCTTTGCTGTTAAATCCTCCTGGGTGGAGAATTTCTCAATAGCTGTGGGCTACTTAAGAAATTACAATAACTTTCTATTTCATCCTAATCTTACACGAATAAACAATGTTTCCTGTGGGCAAGATATCATGTCTCCATGCACAAGTAGAATTCAATATCATTTTCATTCATATGATCTAAAAAATAATCACTACATATGAACATATTTTTCATAATAAAGATGCCGTGGCTAATCCAAATTATTCAAATATGTTCTTTAATATGGCTTTCCATCTCAAAAACGGCAAAAAAAAAATCCCCCTTGATGGACTAAGAAGTTCTAGGTCAATTGTTACTTGCTCTAGATCGGTTTCACAAGAATGTTCTACCCTCCCACATAAAAGTCCTCTCTAGCAGGTGGTGTGAGGAAATAAAATCGATGGTCAAGGAGAAAAGTCGTTTTCCCTTAGAAGATCATTTTGTGTTCTGTGTTTATGTTATCCATGTTTCTGGGTTGGGTAAAGCAGCTTATGTAATCAAATCAACAGAGAATATTCAAGTTTCATTAATAACATAAGAACTCAAACATTATACATCATAATAATTTTTTTTTGGTAAAGTACATCATAATAAATACTGCTTATAGAATCAGAGAGAAATGAACAAATAATTTAAAATATTGGCAATCTCTACATTACATCCCTCTGCTCAATCTTAACTGGGAAACCTCCTTTCATTTTGGCAGTCAAGTAAGCAATGAAGATTGGCTCAAAATTATCTTTTGCTGGCACCACCCGGTATTCTTTCAATATTCCTGCAACCACTCTCTTCATCTGCAAAAATGCCATTTCCTTCCCTAAGCAAATTCTAGGCCCTGCTTGGAAGACTGGATAGAAGTATGAATCCTTTCCCACAAACTTCCATTTCCCTGTAATCTCCTCTTTCTCCAACCACCTCTCAGGGCGGAATTCAGCCCAATCTTTACCCCACAATGACTCCATCCTTCCCATTGCATAGGGGCTATATGCCACTTGCATTCCTTTGTTCACTATAGTCCCATCTGGCAATACATCGTCGCTTGCTGCTCGCTTACCATCAGAAGGCACTGGTGGGTAAAGCCTCATGGTCTCGCAGAGAGCAGCATGGGTGTATACCATGTCCTTTGCCTCATCATAATGATCAAGCCCTTCTGGTTTCTGCTTCACTATCTCCTTCAGAATCTCGTTTTCTATACGAGGATTCCAAGAAATTAACCAAAAAAACCATGTTAATGCAGCAGATGTGGTATCTCTACCGGCTAAGATAAAGCTAATTACCATGTCAGTAACAAAAGTTTCTTCTAGATGCCCAGAATTCAAGATTCTTGAAAGAAGATCCTCCGTTTCTAGTGAAAATTTCTCTTGTAACTCTCGTTTCTTTTCTCTTACAATATTTGTTGCAAACTCACGAACTTTTGAAACTGCCATTCGCAATTTCTTCTCTGAGCCAATATCAAATGCCCTATTCAACTTCCATGACCCTCGGAAAAATGAAGCAAATCGCTTGGTACTTAGCAATGTTGCTGCTTCAAATGCCACAGCAAATTCTGTTTCTGGTTGTGGGGACAAGGCAGAGAGATATTTAGGGTCGAATCCAAAAGCAATCTTGCAAATATTGTCAAAAGCAAATCTCTGAATGATGTCTTGCAGGTCTAGAACGGATTTTTGAGTGCTGGTGGTGTGGAAGAGAGGAAGAAGACGGTCAGAAAGCTCATCTTCTACCACTGTCTCAACAAACATCCGAAGGTTTTTGGTATTGAATGCATGACTGGATACTTGTCTCTGAAACTTCCAGCTTTCACCATCAATGTTGAAGATGCCAGAACCCAGAAAATCAGAGAGGCAATCTTGAAAGAAAGTGCCTTTCGGATAGAGGGAGAAATGGGACTTGAGGATGTGTTGGACGTTTTGGGGATTGGCTGTTATAAGCTGACGATGGCCAAGAGAACGTTGAAGGATAATGGTTCCAGTTTCACTTTTCTGAATAAGCTCTGTGACAAATTGATTGAATCGATCTCTGTTGGCAGATATGGTAAGAGTGGAGCCTAGTAAAGGGTATGTCCTGGGTAGCTTTACTGCAGCAGATGAAGACGATTTCTTGTGCTTGGTTGCATAAGCGAAGCAAGATCTGAGAAAGAAAAAGACTGGAAGAATGAAGAGGAGAAGATAAGGTAAAAGCTCCAGGTGTAACATGATGGATTGATGGAAAGGCTGAGGCTGTCTTTGTTCTTGTTTTCTGTTTCACTGTGTTGCGTTCTTGTGATTCTGTGAATTTATAGGACAGTTAACTTGCGAAAATCGGTCGGGTGACGGTTGGGTTTTCTGAATTTTTGGTACTCTCTCGTGGGAAGTACTGAAGTAGACAGAGACCCATGGTTACTTTACAATTGAATTAGGAAGTCTCCGTAATGGTTCTTAATGACATCTCTTTCAGACATTTCTACGAACACATCATGGCAACCGTCATCTGCTGTAGGTAGATTCGCATTTTCAACAACTGGATCCGGCTCTTCAGTCTACATTCCACACAAGCTAATTCAGAGATTTCTCTTCCCAATCAAAAAAAGAAAACACAATTGCAAGGTTCAAGAGTTTATTGGTCTTTGAATTGGGCTGGGTCAAACCAAAGCTTTACAGGAGATTTTAAGAGTTTAAAAGGGTTGAAGGTGTATGAATCAATCAAAGTTCACATTGAATACACAAATGGAGCAGTCATTCCTAGGGTTATAGTGGTGACTTGGGTAGACTTTTCACAAAACCTGTTGGTGGGGGTTGAGTAACTTTGATATTCATGAGGTAGGAGGCTTGTTCTCTGAGCTGTCTAATGTATTAGTCAGACCTTTTATTAATGGTGTCAGTATCAGTTTTAATATTACTCCAACATCTTAAGGGAAGAAAGGAGAGGAAGATGAAAAACAATATCCGTCGAAGAATAGAAAACATGTAGAAGATGCAGCGATGGAAGAAGATGAGCAGTTGTAGACGGTTGAGGAATATGACAGAGTCGAGCATAAGTAGAGATCCTCTCCACCTAGGTGGGCGTTCTCCTATCCTCCCACACTCAAATAGGACCTCCCTCCGTTGTACTATGAACAAGGCCTCTTGTGAGTGTGGGATGATGAGAGGACTATCTTGTAGAGAGGATTTGGACTCTAGAGCAATCGCATAGAATTTTTTTGTCAAAAGTATTCTTGTCTTTTAGAGTGTCATTTATATATGGTTCTTCCCAACAATGGCGTAAGGGATAATTGAATAAATCACTTACATCATGATAATACTAAAATACAAACTTGGGACTGATTGATTGTCATGCACTCATGCTCATGCTCATGCCCATCTTGACTAACATTATCCAATGCAAATTGGGATGTTCTTCATGTGGAGCTGACTTCAAGAATGAAAACACCAATAAGATATAGTTACCTACACATCTCTACTATCCATCCCTCTTCTCGATCCTCACATAGTTTTCTTTGCTCAATTGATTATCAAAATTAGGGGTGTCAACGGTGCGGTTTGAGACTGAAAAACACCTAGCTCAAACTCGGTCCATTAGCAAAATAACGGTTTTGGGCTAATTTTGGTTTGATGCGATTTGGGTTCGGGCTAACTAACGGTTTGGACTAATGGTTTAGATTCAAGTTGACTAATGGTTTATGGTGTGTAAAAAAAGAACGATAAAAAACAAATGAGTATCCTTCGACAAAAGCGAAAATTATATGGAAAGCAAAGTTGCTATTGGTCAATTTCCATTAAAAAAAATCCACACATTCTATAAAAATCAAGAACCTAGATATTAAGTAGTAAAACGACTATTTAATCTTTGAATTCATGCTTAATTGTCTATACCAACTACCTAATAGTAATATAATAATTTAAATACTATTTAATATAAAATTACAAAACAGGTTGTAAAATGGGTTGCCGTTCGTTTTCGGGTTGGTGCGGGCTCCACAACCCTCAGCCCAATTACTGCCTATTAAGGTTCGGTTCAGGCCGATTTTAGCTATAACGGGCTGGTGCGGTTCGGTTTTAACGGTTCGGACTATAAATTGACACCCCTAACCAAAATGAAAGGAGGTTTCCTTGGCACCACTGGATATTACCTCATAACTCCGGCTACCACCCTCTTTATTTGCGAAAACGCCATTTCCTTCCCTAAACAAACCCTTGGCTCTGCTTGAAAGACTGGATATGTGTATGATCCTTTTCCACAAATCTCCATTTTCTTGTAACCTCCTCCTTCTCCAATCACCTCTTTGGACGAAATTCAGCCCAATCTCTTCCCCATAATGACTCCATCCTTCCAACTGCATAGGGGTGATATATCACTTGCATTCATTTCTTTACTACAGTTTCATCTGGCAACACATCGTTGCTCACTGCTTGCTTGTCATCATAAGGCACTGGTGGGTAAAGCCTCATGGTCTCACAGAGAGCAACATGAGTGTAAACCATATTCTTCACCTCATCAAAATGATCAAGCCCTTCTAGTCTCTTCTTTAATATCTCCTTCAAGATCTCATTTTCAACATGAGAATTCATGGAAAGTATCCAGAAGAACCATGTCAATGCTGTTGATGTAGTATCACGACCAGCTAAGATAAAGTTGATCACCATGTTTGTTACTAAGTTTTCATCTAAATGCCCTGAACTCAAAATACTTGAGAGAAGATCCTTTGCTTGTATTGAAGATTTATTCTTCTCTTACAATGTTGGTAGCAAATTCACACTCATGAAGCTGCAATTCGCAGTTTCTTCTCAATCTTTGTCACTGTTTTGGAATCTGCGTAAGGGAGAAAAAGATGATCATGATCTATTGGTGTTGAGAAATCTACAACCACATCCAAATGTTTAAGGATTTGCAAATTAGAGGTTACAGAGGCGTCAAGATGCCATTAAACTCTTGTTCCCAGTTCACAAATGTAGTGACTCTTTCTCTAGAGGTGTTTCCAAATGTCAAAAGAATTGTCATTGATTGGGTGAATTTCCTTGCCTTAAGCGTCTCTGTCTAGTTCAGCTAGTTGCCTTGGAGTCTATATGCCATGAAGAAGTACTGGTGGTGGCGATGGGTACTCACAAGCAGGGAGAGGGAGAATCATTAATGGTACTATTTCCAGCTCACAAGAAGGTTGCACCAGCTACTACTTTCAGGCTAACTAATCAGGTCAAACCCGCCCTCTCCCCATTTTTTTCTTTTTTCTTTTTTAAATTTTAAAAAGTAAAAACCGAATGTTGTATATGAAAATAAATATTTCTTGATCTTCTGTGCTTTCTTCTAATTTGCAGAAAAAAAATGTGGAAGGGAAGGGCCCAACAAATACATGTCATGTGTTTTCATGTATTTTCCTTTTCGATAGCATTTTGTTGTCATCTTGCCCTCCAAAACCGTTGAGAAGTTTTAAGGGAAGTAAGGTATGATTTATTTTAATATATCGTTTCTACTGTTTTTCATTTGAAAAGTTCAAATAACATTAGAAATTGATTTCTCCATTTGCTTTATAGAATTTCCTCATTTGTTTCCTATTGTATTCTTCGGTCATTTACTTCCTTTCTGTTGAATTTTTTTTTTTCTCCTTCTGTTTCTATATGGAATGCTTGAAAGTCATTTGTTCACATCATTCTTTCGACTGAATTTTTAAAATATTGCAATTCTACATGTGTTTGACTGTCATATCCATTTGTTTATTAGTTGTGAATTCTCTCAAAAGGAAAATTCTGGGATTTGAGATCTTAGGGATGACAAACCAAAGTTCTTCTAGTAATTATCTCATTTTCAATAAGGAATTTAAGAGCTGTGGTGGACATATTCGCCAAATCATAGATATTGTATGCCAAACTTCTTGCATTTGAACTTCAAGCATAGTTTGCTACCATTTGCAACCATGACCTCTACAATTTTTGAAGCCTCCAGACCTAAATTGTTCATTTAAATTGATTCTCAGTAAAAATCAACTGGAAAATCTAATGTTCAATTACGATTGTTGTGAAGTGTCATGAATTTTGTATTCCATGTTATGTAATTGATGAGAAGTACCTTACAGTCATATGACTCGTATCATAGTCAGATGTTATGAATATGAAGAAGGAAGAAGAACCACTTTCCTTACAGCCATAATCATTTTTTACCAATCTCCAAACAAAAAGATGTATTTGTAGAAAACATGTGGAAGCCCTATCTTAGGAGAAAGATCAAACTGCTAATGCTCAAAAATGCCCCAGAAAACATCTCTTAACAGTTTAGAGCCCACAGCCAGTCATTTGAAAATCTTGAAATTTTAAAAACATGACCCATCACATACTTGGCTACTTGCAAGTGTAATAGTATACTATTTTTCGAGCAACAGCAATACAGACTCACACAAACGTATCTTAAATATTCTGAGTCCTCGTTGAACTCCATTCAATCGTCAACTTAAGGTTACCCAGTAAACAAAACTACTCAACCTATTGAAAACCTGCTTAGACTATTTGGATGAACTAGGAATATTTCAGTGATGACAAGTGACTAGAATTTGTGTGTATGTTCGTTTCTTTTTTCTTGTCTGGGGTGGAGTTACTTTACTTCTGTTTGCATGATTTGATGCATGATCTTGCTCGACTTGATAATCCTCCTCAACTTGATCATAAGTTTATAACAGGATTCATCTCACCTTTGCAAGGCTTGTGCGTGCAAGATTTAAGTGGATTAGGAATGAGGGAAGTGCCCAAGTGCATAGGTTACCAGTTGCAACGATTAAGGTACCTTGATCTCTCCTTAAATGACTTTGAAGCACTCCCTAATTCTATATGCAGGTTGTTAAATATTGATTGGTTTCCATTTGAAGAAGATGCCTTAAATGTAACTATTTATTAATTGGTTTCCATTTGAGATATTAGAAACCATTTAATGAATGATTTTACTCCTCCTATATCTTAGAACAAGTAAAAACCAAACTAATCATTAACTAAGGGGATGGTGATATACAATTTCAGAACAGTACGAATGGGAGAAAGTTCTATTTACAATAAAAGCTGAACAATTTAACTTTATATTTATTTCTTTCATGTAAATGCAAATGTAGTTTACATACAAAATCCAAAACAACAGCAAAACACATAACACTATTGTAGTTCGTATGATGTGGATTGAAATGGGTTTTTTCTTTTGGGGTCTCTCAAGGGATTGGGGAGTTGAAACCCTCCTGAGAAGATAATGGATGTAAGGTTGGAAATCGCTTTGAAGTGGATTGTTTCTTCCGAAATGAAGACCTCCTATTAAGGCGTTTGATGGTTCTCTTCACGTAGAATGCTCTGACTACTGGTAATGTCCTCTCCTTAAGCTCAAGAATGATATAGAAGAGCAATCTGTAAGCTATTAAAATGATAAAAACAGCAAGCACATCTAACCACTTTGAATGATCCATTTTGATACCAAACATGGTATGGATGATCACATCACCCTTCAGTTTTGGATCACCTGGATTCAAGGGATCAAACTCAACTCCAGCTAGCTCATTCTTGTATGAACCCTGCATTACAATAAAAGTTTTTTAAAATTCCATGGCTTAATCTCTTGCTTGTAGGAAATCCACTTCTCATATGAACATACCTGTAATGCCCAGGATCCATAACTTAAGTAGGAGATTGGAATGCGCCAAAAGGGCTTGGGAAGATCAGGCAGTAAACGGAAGAACCCAGAGGTCAACATCAAAATTCCCTGAATGAAGTAAAAGTTTAAACATTTAAGTGGAGAGACTCAAAGGCACCACAGGCAATGCTGACGACAATTAGAATTGGGATAGTTTTCTTACCATAATTCCAGCTCCAATTACGATTCCCATCAGAAAGTTAGGTACCAATGAAGCAACAACCATCATTAAGCTCTCTATAACAGCAATGCAACTGAAAAGATTAATGCAAAAGTATGCATAGTGACTGAACTCTGTACTGAATTTTGTCATGTAAAATGAAACCGTTCCAGCAGCGATGCTGATCACAACCAAGTAAGGGAATGATGAGAGAAAATTTGATAGGATGAACACTGCATTGCCATAATGGCCATTGAGCCTTTCGCGATAGAAGACCTGATTTAAAAGCATAATATGAGACTTTGGAAGCTCGATTGACTATGTAGCTGTTTTACCTGTAAAGAATTTTGAGATTGGTTACCTTCATTTCTTCAACAAAAGATGGGAAACCTCCTATAGACATGAATGTCATGAAGCCTGTCACAAAAGCACCACATGCACCTCTGGCTAGGATTGCAGAATAGCTAGTTCCAACATTGAAGTAGATTGAACCAACACAGATTGCAACTAATATGTAGATGGCAACCCTTAGCCAATAATACCCAATATCTCTAGACATGTTTATGAAAGACCTCTTCGTCAATGTGGTTAGCTGTTTCCACCAGCTAGCATCACTGGCATTTTCTGATATCACAACAAGTCCTTCCTGCAATTCCATCCAGTGAGAACACCCACTTAGACTGCATTCACACGTCCAAGAACATCTAATATGAAATGTGTTGTCTCTGGTTTAGTTCAAAGTGCTTACAATTTGTGAGATTTCCTGCATCTTTTTTCGTGTCCGTGCTCCATACTCCGAAGATCTGTATTTCTGGACAAGAATTTCCTTGATCCTTGCACTTGGCATTTCATTTATAGGATCAGATGTTGACTCAATTTCCTATAAAAAAAAAAACAAATAATGAAGAGCAAGTTATTAGAAAGTGGTGAGATTGTATTAAATCAAGAGTCTAGTGATCCAAGGATAATGAAACTACTTACACGAAAACGGATCCTCTGAGATCCAACTAGAGTGGCATTTACAGTGTCGAAATCCTTATTAATGCAACGAAGGAAGTGATCAGAAGGATTTTTTCTACTAGGACAAGGGAAGCCAGATTCAGCAAAGAACTGCAACAGAAAAATAATGTTCAAACGCATGCTATCAATTTATAAATTAGTCTCTTCTGAGATATACCAAAGTTAAAAGTTCCTCACCTCTATAGCCATCTTAGCTTCTCCGAAATAAACAGTTTCACCTCCTGAAAGTAGGAACAGATCATCAAACAGAGCAAACACCTCACTGCTTGGTTGGTGGACAGAAGAGATAACAGTCCTCCCATCACGAGCAACATTTCTAAGGGTTTGGATCACAAAGAAAGCTGAAGCACTGTCAAGTCCACTGGTGGGTTCGTCAAGGAATAAAAGGCGGGGGCGAGTAAGGATCTCAAGTGCAATGCTTACTCTCTTCTTTTCACCTCCACTGACGCCCCTTAGGTGCCAGTTCCCTATCATTCTATCTGCACAGTCTTGAAGACCCATCTCTGTAATTGTTCCCTCTACCACTTCATCTATCTCTTCTTTGCTCATGGAAGATGGGAATCTCAAATGAGCTGAGTAAGTTATTGTTTCTCTAACTGTGAGTGTCCCTAACAGTACATCCTCTTGGGTCACATAAGCCTTGAGAAATTTGAGTTCACACAGACAAGGGAACACTAGTAAGTTGGAAGGAATTGAAAGAACTGTCCTTAAATTTTAAGAGTGTTTACATTGCTAATAATACTCACAACAACTCCATAGTTTGAACTTCTCTTTTTCCCATTGATGAGAACATTCCCAGTCATAACAGTATTTGAAGCCAGTCTCCCTGTTCGAACCACAAAGATTACCAGGTAAGTACCAATCTCATGTAATCTAAAAGGTAGCCTTTCTCAGTGCGCTGAAGATCAGCAAAGAAGTTGGCATGGGTACTTGAAGCTCTGAAACTTGGGAAGTCTCCATTTTTGGCTAATATAGGTTGCCTTTAGTATACAAATCAACCAAAAACATTGAATCTAAGAAAGGAAGTGCCATTTCTTGAATTTAGGGGCTACTTATTGCAACTGAATCTTTTTTATTTTTGGTTGATTTAAGAACGAATTTGAAGTATATGATGCAGAGATCTTAGACAAATTAAAGAAATTCCTGCAATAAGCTAAACATGAACTTTAACTTGCACCCTATACACAGAAAACTGGGTACCTGCTAATGAGTCAAGAAGGGTGGATTTGCCAGACCCAGAAGGACCCATGATAGCCATGATTCTGCCTGGTTCAGCATACCCACTAAGCCCTTGAAGCAATCTCTTTGTTGGTCCCTTCCCAAAATTGGGCAGCACCACGGTGACATCTTCCCACACCAAGTAAACCGCCGACTCATCTCCTCTCTTGCCACCGCCAGCAACAGGAAAACCCATCTCTATTTCAGGCGTGTCTGACCCTGAACCACTATCTTCAATCTCCATATTCTGTAATAATAACGGCAAGGACAACCTTAAATGTCACACTTTTCAGAAGAGAACTAGCTAGTGCTCTGGGTTTTTACAAGGGTTGAAGAACAAACATCCACTGAAAGTTTGAAACACAGAACAAAAAGAAACACTAGACGATAAAGAAGGAAAAGAAGAAATCTTTTAAGTACAGATTTCGAAGAGGTCAATAGATGGTGATGTATCACTACCTCTGAACTAACTCACTAATGGCTGCCATTAATGAAACCTCATGCAGGAAGTTGGGAGGTTGGTAGTTTAATTCTTGAATTTTGATTTTAACGCCACAAAGTAATCAGCCAATGGATGTTTGACCAGAAGAATCATTGAATGGATTGGAAGGTCGGTGAATTAACTGCTTTATAACTCAAACAGTGGCTGCAGAGAATTTTCGGTTAATTTGGGTACAGTTGCATTGAATGTGGATTTTCTAATTCAAATATACTTGCTAAGATGGTGTTTTGTTAAACATCAGAGATTTGCAGGTGAAGCCTCAAATCTCTCTGTTCTTCTGAAATAAATGCAAGCCCATTATTTATACTGCTTGTGTTTCGTTTGGGTATGTTTTGTATTCTGCATATTCATATAATTAGAGTTTAACTGTAGAGTTGGTTTCTAATTATATAGAAAATATTGTCTTTTGAGATAATCAAAAGAAGCAAAGATGGCATTTTGTCAGGAAAACAGTGGAGAGATGTTTTCAGAAATAGTGGAATCTCTTATCATTTTGGGTGAACATAAGTAATTTTGTCAAACTATCATGAGTATGTCTTCTTTGTTTTCTCCGTGATTGTACATCTGTCCCCAATAGATAGATGTCATTGTTATTCTAAAAGATGAAAGGGAAGGGAACATGTGAGCTATTAAAGGTGTTGGTGGGGTTCATTTTTTGATAAGAAGGAAATTCATTGATTAAAAGAGCTAATACACAGATTGGCATCCATTTTACACAAGTATTGAAGCTAAGGGTTTCAATTTGTAATCCGAATCGTTAAAACTGAACCGCACCGGCACGTTATAGTCCGAACTTTACCCAAATCGAACCTTAATGAGTTGTGTTTGGACTTAGGGGGTGGTAGAGCTTGTACAAGCCTGAAACCGAGCTGCAACCCATTTTGTAGTTTTACATTAAATACTATTTGAATCACTATATTACCATTAAGTAGTTGGTATAGACAATTAGAAAAATTAAGGTTGAATTCAAAGATCAAATAGTCATTCTACTACTTATAAGGGACAATCAGAAGGATTAAGTATGCTCAACTGAATGTATTAAGTTTGTTTAAATTGAGTAAATACTTATCCAATTTAGAAGTATTAATTTTGCATATTAAACTAAATACCAACTCAAAAGAGAAACAAATTTCATAGAAGGGAAAAAAAATCTACATTCTCACATAACAATACCCGAATTTCAAGACAATCAATCATAGCACAAAATAGAATTTCAAAGGGTTATTGGTTTAAGGATTTGTTTGTGGAGGACCATTTAATGGAGCTTGCAGTCTCTATATTACTATTTACTATCTAGGGTTCTTGATTTTTATAAGGTATGAGGGTTTTCTACAACGTGGAATGATTTTTAATTTTTTTTTAATGAAAATTGACCAAATAACAATTTTACTTTGCATAAAATTTTGGCTTTTGTTATAGGATGCTCAATTGTTTTTTCTTGCACACCATAAACCGTTAGTCCAACCCGAGTTTAAGCCGTTAATTCAAACCGTTAGTAAGCCCGAACCCAAATCGCACCAAACCAAAACTGGCCTAAAACTGTTATTTTGCTAATGAACCGTGTTTGGACTAGGCGTTTTTCATTCAAAAATCATTAGACCCAGCCCGAAACTGCCCAAAACCGTACCGTTGACACCCCTAATTGAAGCCAATAAAACGGTAAAACTCCACTGGTTGGGCCAGTCGAGACAAAACGCCAGCCACTGAATTGGCAAGACCTTGGAACATAATCAAAGGAGCAATAAACAAATTTCTGCTGTCAGAGAGATATCTTCTAAAATATTTAAAACCTCAATATCTCACTACTGACACTTGTTAATTAACCGCAACAACCTCTGTAACTGTAGCAGAGTTGCAGGAAATCCCCATCGAACCAGCAGCAACAGATAAGCCTTGAGAGTCCCCAAAAAAAAGGCCATACCCGCTCTGCCATTTTCACACTGATCTTTGAACATCATTGGATAACACAGGCCAATTCTTCCCTGAAACCATTCTATCATCTCTATTATGGATGCTTAGCTGAAATTTAAGGATTTTTCTTATGTCAAATGGCAGAAAAAACACCTTCCCAAGTTAGTCTATCTTCCTTCTGGTTAGTCTATTTCATTTTGTTCTTGACTTGCTTATAGGCTATGGTTTGCTAAATCATTCTCTACCACTGAGAAATTTGATAAATTTGGAGGTAGAATCATCCAAAATTATTTGTTCTGTTAATTCTAGAATCTAAGGAAATAAATGGATAAAGTAAACTTCAAGTAATGCTTCCCACTTTCTATTATATTCTTTCCTGTAACTGCGAATGTAGTTTACTTATAAGAATCCAAGACAATAGAACAAGTGTTACTACATTTAAGAATCCAAAACAATAGAATAACACTTAACACTGTTGTAGTTCGTTTGGTGTGAATTAAAAATTTTCTTTTTAAGATCTCTCAAGGGATTGGGGAGTTGAAACCCTGCTGAGAAGATAATGGATGTAAAGTAGGAAATTGCTTTGAAGTGGATTGCTTCTTCCTGAATGAAGACCTCCTGCTAAGGCGTTTGATGGTTCTCTTCATGTAGAATGCTCTGACTACTGGTAATGTCCTTTCCTTGAGCTCAAGAATGATATAGAACAGCAATCTGTAAGCTATTAAAATGATGAAAACAGCAAGCAAATCCAACCACTTTGAGTGATCCATTTTGATACCAAACATGGTATGGATGATCACATCACCCTTCAGTTTTGGGTCACCTGGATTCAAGGGATCAAACTCAAATCCTGCTATCTCATTCTTGTATGAACCCTGCATTACAAAAAAGTGCTATTAAAATTCCATGGTTATCTCTTGCTTGAAAAAGTCTACTTCTCATATGAATTACCTGTAAGGCCCAGGATCCATAACTCAGATAAGAGATCGGAATGCGCCAAAGGGGCTTGGGAAGATCAGGCAGTAAACGGAAGAACCCAGAGGTCATCATTAAAATTCCCTGAATGAAGCAAAAGTTAAACTTTTAGGTGGAGAAACTCACAGGTAGCACAGGTAATGCTGATGATGATTACAAGGAAGATAGCTTTCTTACAATAATTCCAGCTCCAATTACAATGCCCATCAGAAAGTTAGGTACCAGTGAAGCAACAACCATCATTAAGCTCTCTATTACAGCAATGCAACTGAAAAGTTCAATGCAAGAGTATGCATAGTGACTGAAGTCTGTACTAAATTTTGTCATGTAAAACACAATTGTCCCAGCAGCAACACTAATCACAACCAAGTAAGGGAATGACGAGAGAAAATTTGATAGGATGAAAACTGCATTGCCATAATGGCCATTGAGCCTTTCACGATAGAAGACCTGGTTTGGAAGTGTACATATGAGATTTTGAAAGCTTAGTCGACTATGTAGCTGTTCCTTTGCAAAGAATTTTGAGATTGATTACCTTCAATTCTTCAACAAAAGATGGGAAGCCTCCTATAGACATGAATGTCATGAAGCCTGCCACAAAACCACCACATGCACTTCTGGCTAAGATTGCAGAGTAGCTAGTTCCAATATTTAAGTAGATTGAACCAACACAGATGGCAAGAACTATATAGATGCCAACCCTAAGCCAATAATACCCAATATCTCTAGACATGTTTATGAAAGACCTCTTCGTCAATGTGGTTAGCTGTTTCCACCAGCTAGCATCACTGGCACTGTCTGACATCACAACAAGTCCTTCCTGCATTTCAATCCAATGAGAAAGCCCACTTAGACTGCATTCACATATCCAAGAACCTCTAAGGTGAAATGGGTTGTCTCTTGTTTAGTTCAAGATGCTTACAATTTGTGAGATTTCCTGGATCCTTATTCGTGTTCTTGCTGCATACTCTGAAGATCTGTATTTCTGGACAAGAATTTCTTTGATCCTTGCACTTGGCATTTCATTTACAGGATCTGATGTCGACTCAATTTCCTGTAGAAAGCAAATAATGAATAGCAAGTTACAAGAAAGTGGTCAGATTGGTTTACAAGAACAGTCTAGTGATCCAAAGGATTATTAGAGGAGGGGAGGTAATAAACTACTCACACGAAACGGATCCTCTGAGATCCAACTAGAGTGGCATTTACAATGTCGAAATCCTTATTAATGCAACGAAGGAAGTGATCAGAAGGATTTTTTCTACTAGGACAAGGGAAGCCAGATTCAGCAAAGAACTGCAACAGAAAAATAATGTTCAAACGCATGCTATCAATTTATAAATTAGTCTCCTATGTGACTGACCAAGTTAAGAGTTCCTCACCTCTATAGCCATCTTGGCTTCTCCAAAATAAACAGTTTCACCTCCTGAAAGTAGGAACAAATCATCCAACAGAGCAAACACCTCACTGCTTGGTTGGTGGATAGAAGAGACAACAGTCCTTCCATCACGAGCGACATTTCTAAGGGTTTGGATCACAAAGAAAGCTGAAGCACCATCAAGTCCACTGGTGGGTTCGTCAAGGAATAAAAGGTTGGGGTGAGTAAGGATCTCAAGTGCAATGCTTACTCTCTTCTTTTCACCTCCACTGATGCCCCTTAGGTGCCAGTTCCCTATCATTCTATCTGCACATTCTTGAAGACCCATCTCCATAATTGTTCCCTCCACCACTTCATCTATCTCTTCTTTGCTCATGGTAGGTGGAAACCTCAAATGAGCTGAGTAAGTTACTGTTTCTCTAACTGTGAGTGTCCCTAATAGTATATCCTCTTGGGTCGCATAAGCCTTGAGAAATTTGAGTTCACACAGACAAGGGGACAGTAGTAAGTTTGAAGGAATTGAAAGAAGTGTCTGTAAATTTTAAGAATGTATAGATTGCTAATTATACTCACAACTCCTCCACAGTTTAATCTTTGCTTTCTCCCATTGATGAGAACATTTCCAGCCATAACAGTATTTGAAGCTAGTCTCCCTGTTACCACAAAGACTGCCAGATTAGTTGCAATATGTGGTATGAAAGTGTTTTTGTTTGTTTGTTTGTTTGTTTGTTTGTGCTGAAGGTCAGCAAGGAAGCCATCAAAATATTTAAAGGTGTGCAAGATTTTAAATTCTAGGCATTCCCAAAATGATAAAGAAATCATATGCAAAATTTGGCTTAGACCAATAAAGACCTCTTTTCATACTAGAAATTCCTGTAATAAGCTGGATTTGAATTAGAACTTCAACAACCCCACCCCTCACGCCAAATAACACACACAGAACTTGATACCTGCCAATGAATCCAGAAGGGTGGACTTGCCAGATCCAGAAGGACCCATGATGGCCAGGATTCTGCCTGGTTCAGCATATCCACTAAGCCCTTGTAGCATTCTCTTTGTTGGGCCCTTCCCAAAATTGGGCAGCATCACAGTGACATCTTCCCACACCAAGTAAACTGCCGACTCATTTCCTCCTCCGCCGCCGTCGGCGACAGGAAACCCCATCTCTATTTCAGGCCAGTCAAACCCTGAACCACTATCCTCAGTTTTCATATTCTATAATAATAACAGCAAGAATAACCCCAATCACCAACACTTCAGGAGAAAACTAGCTAATTCTCTGGGTTTTAGAAGGACAAATATCCATTGAAACTAAGAAGAAGGAAAAAGAAAAAACACATGAAGATAAAGAAGGCAAAGAAAAATCTTCAAATTCAGACAGGTTTGGATGAGGTCCATAGATGGATATATTACTACCTATCAAAACCAACTCATTAATGGCAGCCATTGATGAAACTTTATGTAGGATGTTGAGAGGTTGGTGGTGAACATTTGTGATGTTCCCATGATGACACTGAGAGGGGAAAGGGGGGGGGGGATGAATTGAAAATTCTTCCAAAATTTCTTTTCAAAACCATTCCTAATTCCCACTGATGTGATGTACTTTGTAGCTCAGAGCTATCTCACACATTTATGGGTGTCCAATCTACCAAAGTTAATCATTCTTTCAACTGAATTTGTAATAGCAGTGAGTAATGTCAAATCCACAGAGATTGATGAAGATTTATTCCTTGATAAAATTGGGGGGTTTTGAATAGAGAAACTAAAGAATAAATAAAACAAACAACAAATGTAGTAATTAACAAGAAAGAATAACAAAAACTTTCAATCAAGATTTAATTTCAGTATTGATTATCTCAATTGATCATTGACTCAAAAACAAAAAACTTTAATTTCAATTATATGAATTATGGTCATTGAGGATCAATCCTCTAACAACCAATCTTTCCTTACGTCCTTTGAGTTATTTCTTAATCAATAAATATAACATTTGGATCTGTCCTTTGAGTTATGCCTATTAATTGCATCAAATATTAAAGACTCAATCCTTAGCCAATAAATTTGGAAAAAAACTTGTTTATTTAAACTAGGACATACATTCTCATAGCAAACTCTTTAAAGCATTGATCAAATCTTTGAAAAAACGTTCGTGAGAAAACATAACTAATGTATATGCAATATTGGAAGAAGAAGAAGAGTGGTTGCAAACGACAGAGGAAAATAAAAACGAGTCTTATAGGGTTTTTTGTTCAAGGGTATTCTTGTCTTTTGAAAATTTTAACCTGCTTATATCAATATTTAACTGTGACTTTTCTAACAACAAGGGGTGTTATTGATATATTTTTTTCCCTACAAATAAGTCTGACTAATAAATTGAACAACTCAAGGAATGACATTAATTTTAGGAGGAAACTTAGGTGACGGGACTGAAAATCTCCCATGTAAAATATATCTAGTTTATTATGATTGATTATTAAAATAATGAAATCTAGAATTATACCAGTGAGATTTGTCGGTCCTCCTTTCAAGGATTTTCTAGTTCAAAAGGAACGCTTGGACCCTGTTGACGTTCTAGCACAGCTGAAGGCTTATCTCCTCCAGGTTCAGAATCGCAGGAACTTGGAAGACTAACACAAATACATCATTCCTGAAGGAAGATTAGTTAGGCAGACTGGGTTTTATTGCATGGGAACATTCGAGGAATATATGCTTTGCAGTCTCTCAGCTGCTGATGTTTCTATTGATACGAAATTCTGCTTGTCCTTCCCTGTCAAGTTCCTGCAAAACACGTGCTCGACTTTGGGGGGTCGAGGTACGTCTCCGACAAGTAAGTCAGTACCAATGAGATATGATCTCAATCACTCAATCATCAATTCAAGTAATTGATCTCATAGAGTATGAATACTTACCTCCTTATGCATGTTTATGGTGTTTATATAGTGTAAGATGGTAGAGTTAGATTTGGATTCCAACCCTCGGAAGAGTTGTTTTACCTGTCTCTTTCTTTAGACGGTTGATAAATAGTAGAAGACCACTTTGATTGAGTTTCCTTGTCAGGATGGTCGGACCAACCATGGATCGGATGGTTGGACCAGTTCTATAAAACTAATGGTTGGACCGTATAAACCAAAGGGTCAAACCGGTTAGGATAGACATTAACCGGTTCTATTCTAGAAGAAGATGCTTTTAGTATGTGATCTGCAATGTTGTATGTGTTTCAGGAGGATATATCTTCGGAAGGTGATTTTCGAAGGTGATTTAAGAAAGAGTAGGTAATCTTGTACACCAACATCTTGAGATAGAGACCAACGAGGGGTGGCTTAGAAGTGTGAATTTAATTTTGAGATAGAGACCAACATCTTAAAAGTAAGTGTTTAACCCCGAGGGGTGGCTTAGTTGACAAAAGACCAACGCTTCCACATAGGAGGTCAGAGTTCGAATCCCTTTGGGGCCAGGGGTGAAGCCCCACCTATATTAAATATAAAGCTACCCTAAGGATGTAGTCGAGGTACGCGTAAGCTGGCCCAGATGAACCTCAGATAAAAAAAAAAAAGGTATTTAATGGTAACCTTGAATATTGATTAAGAATGACATCTGACATCTATACCCATCATGTTTATCTAAAAATTTTATTTTTAAATATGGGGGGTGGGGGGCAAATAGTGGTATTTCAAATGTGAAGCAAGAAAAATAAGAAAAAAAAAATTAAAAGAGGTAATTAATTTAAAAAAGGAAAAAAAAAAGCCCCTGGCCCCTATGTGGCTCCGCCTTTGCTTTTTATCCATGGTTCTAAGTAACTTTTTGTTCTTTAACCATAGGTGTTTAATGATAACCATTGAATATTGATTAAGAATGACATCTATACTTCTCATGTTTACCTCAAAAATTTAGTAGTATTTCACATATGAAGTGAAAAAAATAAGAAAAGATAATTAATTTTTTTTTTTAAATGCCCCCAACCCCTATGTAGCTCCGCCTCTACTCTTTATCCACGGTTCTAAGTATCAATATTGAATCCATGCAGGGTTGGTAGAGTCATAATTCATAAAATTAACTATTTGTGGATTGGTCAACGTGATTTTTGTGAATACACAAATATTTAGCGCTTTTATATGGGTGAAATCTATAAGGATTTTCACAATCAAATAGGTATATATAAATCTCTCATTTATGAATACAAAGATTTGAAATCTCTGAGCCAAATATTTCTACTTATATACAATCTGATTTTTTCTTTCCATTTTAAGAACTAACATTAAACACAGGGATTTCACAGTCAAACAGGTATAAATCTCTCATTTATGAATCCAAAGATTTGAAATCTTTAATCCAAATATTTCTACTTATATACAATCTGATTTTCTTTCCATTTTAAGAATTAATATTAAACACAGGGATTTTCACAGTCAAAAATGTATAAATCTCTCATTTATGAATCCAAAGATTTGAAATCTTTAACCCAAATATTTATACTTATATACAATCTGATTTTTCTTTCCATTTTAAGAACTAACATTAAACACAGATACTATATAAACCTGCCAAAGGACTTCTGTTTGTGCACCGAGAGTGATAAGAATAATAGGAAGTATGGCTTCATCTCAGTGTTTCTTTCTTGTTTTTCTGGTTTCCTGTTTGTTTCTTTCGCAGAAGAACTTCGCTAATGGTAAGCCAAGTCGTCATCTTCTCTCTCATTTTCATAGTATCGATGTGAATAATTCAAAAGTTCAAGATCTTGGAAAATTTGCAGTCACTGAGCATAACAGAGAAGCAAAAATGGATCTACAATTTAGCTCAGTGACAGATGCTATATTCCAAGATGTTGGTGTGAAAGATTATATACTCCATATCAGTGCAAAAAATCAAGGTGTCGACAGTAAGTACTATGCTGAGGTATATGTTGAATCCTCGAGTAAAAAGCTTGTCAGCTTTGGCGATGGTTGAGAAATTCATCAAATAATGATTTGTCATCGATAAGGAAGTTGAGTTTTAGAGGGCTTTGTAATAAATTTATCTTTACTGGAGAATAAAAACTGGGTTTTTTTTTATTGTAAATGACTATCTTATATCCTCTATTTAAAGATAATAGTATATATCCCTCATTGGTAATAAGATGATATGATGGTTCATACGAGACTGAATCACATAAAAATCTTGCTTGTCTTTCTCCTTTTTTTGTTTGATTCACTTTGAAAGGATAATTGGGTTAGGAAAGAAAGGAAGAGAAAAGATTTTGTGGAAATGAAGAGATTTTGTAGATCATCGTCTTTTGAAAAAAAAAAGAAGGAAAGAAAGAAAGAGCAAGGGATATCGTAGATCCTTAGCAAGGGAAATCACAGATCGTTTCAGCAATTTTTACGTTACCAGTCTTGTTTGTTTTCCCGTTGGCAGATCCGCATCTAAAAGTTGTTCAATCTAGAGATCTTTCACAATTCTTTAGGGCCTGTTTGGTTACATGAATTCAGATATTTCAAATATCTGGATTTACAAATTGAAGAGTTATATCTCTTTGATTGTGTGAATTTATGGATTCATTAAATCTAGAGATTTACTTGTTTACACTAAAAACGTGAATATGTAGATTTATGGATATAAGGTAAAATCCAGAGATTTCATCTCTATCATAAAAGTGTTAAGCATTTGAACCATGAATTGTTGACCAAAAAAAAAAAGGGAAACCATGACTTCATAAATGTATTTTTAGGATGAATCTATAGATTTTATTCTAAAGATTCAGGCTAACTAAACAGTTAATTTTATGAACCATGACTCCATAAATATGAAAACTATAGATTTTTGAAATCTTCATACTCGAAAGTATTCAAATAGAAAAGTGAATTTGTAGATTTATGGGAAGCGTTACCAACGCATATAATTTTAAAATTTTTGAAATCTATAGACTCAAGTAACCAAACAGGCCCATATTAACTAGAAATGGGAAGCGTTACCAACGCATATAATTTTTATTTTCTATTCCTAATTTAATACAAAGCACCTTAACCGTTGGATGCTTCATTTTTTTTGGAAAATTGTGCTTGGTTTTGGTCGGTTATTGCTGCTTGGTTATTAAGACAAAAATACGGTTCGGTCGTTTGAACCATGGGTCCTTGAAAAATATGAGACATTAGTAAGGTGTGCTCACAGCTTGAGTAATTACAAATTGAGCGAATGTCACTGGCATCAAAAAGACAAAAAAAAAGAAAGACAGAGTCCATCTTGTTCCATTGGAAAAAAAATGTTTTGTGTTATATATAACTGATTATGCTATGGTTTTTGCATTCAATACTTTTTTCAGAAAGTATTTTATTATTGATTCTGGAGCTACCGATCATATGTGTTGCACCTCTCATGGATTGTCGGATTTTCGCATTGCTAATTTTCCTACTCCAATTACTATTGTAAAAAGAATTAAAAATATCATATCACAGCTTTTGCAGCATTTAAATCCTGATTTTTCTATTGACTCTAGTCATTGTGAGATTTGTCGGTTATCGAAACAATATAGGCTGCCATTTCCTTCTAGTTCAAGTTTATTGGCTAAATTATTTGACTTGGTGCATTTTGATGTTTGGAAATCACTTGTTGTTTCTTGTGATGATTTCAAGTATTTTATTACATTAGTTTATTGATGATAAGTCTCGTGCTACTTGGTTGTATCTGTTATATTCCAAAGACGAAGTATTGTCAATGTTTTAGGAGTTTTTCAATATGGTTCAGACTTTATGTGGAACTTGTATCAATGCACTACATACTAACAATGGAATAGAGTATTACTAATAATATGTTTCAGGCCTTCATTCGAGTTTGAGGCATATTGCATCAAACTTCGTGTATCGACACCCCATAACAGAATAGAGTTGCTGAATAGAAAAATTGACCCATCTTTAAGGTGACTCATTCTCTTTGGTTACATGCAAACCCGATGTCTTACTGGTCTTATGTTGTTTCTTAATTAATCATCTTCCTAGCAAAATTTTGAAGTATAAGCCTCCCATGGAAATTCTTCTTGGATGTTCTATTATTAGTGACCATCTTCGGGTTTTTGGGTGTGTAGTCTATTTATATGGTGGAAATTATATCCTTGAGCTCGAAAATGTCTTTTCTTAGGATACTCATCTTTCCTTCCTCTTTTCTTTTCTTTTCTTTTTTTTTCTTTTTTTTTTTTTTTTTTTTTTTTTTTTTTTCGGTTATAAGTGTTTTGATCCTTCCACCAACAAGGTTTATATATCTCGTGATGTGGTGTTTGATGAATCTTAGATGTTTTTTCCTAGCAGGATCAACTTCAGGGAAAGACTCGTATCAATGTTTTTGAATTTGATTATGATGATCTTATTGTTCAGTTGCTCCCATGACAGTCGTGTTGGACCATTTCAAGGATGACAGTGACATAGTTGTGGATGATAGTAACAATGTCAATGTCCATGACCATCAAGTTGAAAATCAATCAGGTGTAGTTCTAGATACGACTGCTTTTGTTCCCATCCACAGGTCTACTGGGGTCTCACAACCATTGTCCAAATTCAAAGATTTCACCACATACGACTTTACTAGATACCCTATCCAAGCACATGTATTTTATGACAATATATTTTCAAGTTATCACATTTTCCTTTCAGCTATCGATGTTCACAAAGAGCCTTCAAACTTTCTTGAAGCTGCAAATTCTCCTGATAAAAGCTATGAACGAAGAACTTGAGGCACTCAAAAATCAAACTTGGGATATAGTTCATTTACTTGAAGGGAAGAAATCTATTGGATGTAGCAAAGTTTATAAAATCAAATACAAAAGTGACTCATCCATTGAGTGGCATATGGCAAGATTGGTTGCAAAAAGGTACACACAAACTTATGGGAAAGATTACAAAGAAACATTTGCTCTAGTGGTTAAAATGAACACTCTCAGAGTTTGTTGTTAGTAATTGTTAATTGTGGATGACCCTTATTTTAAGTGGATGTGAAAAATGTCTTTTTACATGGAGATTTGGAAGAGGAAGTCTACATGGATATTCCTCCTGGTCATAAATTAGTAAATAAGGCTGGACTAACATGCAAACTAAATAAAGCCATATACGGGTTCAAGCAGTCTCTGTGCACATGATATGGTAAGTTGAGTTCAACACTTATGATTTTCAAATTTAAAATGTGTGATTTAGACTCTTTATTATTCGTTTAAAGAAATTCTCAAGGCACTGTGTGTCACATGCCACCCAACCAGTATCAGCTTTACCCGAATACTCGTAGAGGTTACCCATAACCACAAGATATAGGTTTACGGTCAATTCATAACCACATATATGCAACAACAAAACCAATAGAGAAATGGAATAATAAAGGGTATCAAAGTATAATTATTATTATAGTTATCCCAATGTTAATTAGAGCTTAAGGTTAAAAGTCAAAGTCAAAATGGCAGAAGTCTCAGAGTGTAATTATAGAAATATTTGAAGTGTATTTAACATCCTTGCCTAATAAATAGGTAAAGAATATAAATGATTATGATTAAGAAAACCATGTTCCCAAGTATATTCCCTAGGCTTTCAGAATGGCTGGACTCCATAGGAGTAGTCCAAGCAGTAGTCCAAGCAGGGTACGACTCTCTGTGTGCCTCAATGTCTTCTTATACTGGTATCTCATAGGACTCCATTGACGGCAAACTCTTCGGGAATATGGTATCCTCACAGCCTATTTAAGAGTTTAAAAGAAAATTTTCCACATGGGGTGAGATCCAACAAACTCAGTGAAGTCAACATTATCATATACCACACATTTAACACATGTATATATTATAAACTACAAATAGAATGTAGAGATGTAATATAAGTACAATTAAGTTTTTATGAGTCTAACCATACTAATCTCTATCTAGATAGATACTTATTAAGACATAGCACCAACCTCCTCTAAGAAGTTTCACACAGACCTCAAAGGCTCCAATTGAACTAGGCATCACGATTGAGGTATAGGGATAACAAATCCAATCATCAACCATGGCTAGGGATTAGGGCCACACTCTCTCACCACGACTATTGTCATGAGATCTAGTGCGTGCCAAGGAACTTCCTAGCCCAATGCAAGAGGTCATCTATGTCATCATGTCATCTTAGGCTCGGATATCTTTCCTATGGCACCAACTAACTTCGACTATGTCTTCCTTAACCCTATAATCATCCATATATAATAGGTAGACTACTTCATGTCCCCTCACCTACCACAATAGGCTATTGGGTGCCTATGATCTCCTTATTATAAACAACTGTACCATGAATGACACATGGTTTATTTGTGTCTCCTCACCTTATCACACCCCACCCGCCGGTATCGGTCCCACTCAACAACTTGTGGGTGAGATCTACGGTTTAGCCATCAGTAATAATAAATGCACATAATACCAAATCAAGAGCAAACAACAATTTAATAATTAAATATAAATGAATACAAGTGTCCAAAATCCAATAAAAGGAAATGAATATAATCCAGAGAATGAATGAAATAAATGTGTCAAAAAGGGTATTTCACCGAAAATAGAGAGAATATTGAAGTCTAATTATTATTTTGGTCTTTCTTGAGGCTGTCACTTTTCTTTTCTAATCTCTTGATAAAAGGAGTCATGAAACACTCTCTCATCGATCTATCTAAATGGTGAACCACCTGGATCCTCTTGCCATCAATAGGTATTATAAGCACACTCCATGTACCCACAGGAGACTTCGTGTTGTGCAACACCCCTTCCCATTGATGTCTCAAGAATCTCTTTATAAGGGTTCTCTCAGACATACGGAACTTCACATGCATTAGTATAGTCATCTAATTAAAATAGAAATAATCCACAAAAGGATGAGTTCAGACGAACTCAGTAAGGCAACAATCTCATATACATGTCAAAATCATAAACATGACAAATATAATAAAGAAAATATGATATGCATAAGTATGGATGCATCTAGTAGCTAACCATGCAAGTCTCTAATAAGGCAAGCATGCTTTAAGATATAACACCAGCCCTCCTCTGGGTAGGCCTTGTCACTCTAATCCCTTATGGACTGGCTATCTGTGTTGGGATTCGGGGCAAGGGGTACAGTCTTCATTAGACAGCATAGTTGGGGTTTAGGTCAACACTCTCTCACCACAAACATTGGCATGAGTACTGACGCATGTCAAAGATTCTAATGCAATGCAAGGTCCTATGATAACATACTACATATGGTCCAGATACCTCCCCTATGGCACCAGCTAACTTAGTTAAGTATCCTTCTCCACATTTGAATGAGAGTCCTCACGGATTGATTCTGTTGAACTCCATTCCCTTACCCTATGGTCATCCTCCACATATTCTTGGGGTGGATGCTCTCATGTCCCCTTAAAACTCCAAGTCATTTATTGGGTATCCATGAGCCTAAACCTAACATATGACCATTGTTTCTAGGTAAAGTAATCTTAAGAGATTTTTTGTGATACCCAAATAATGAAATCTTGAAGAAGCGATATAGATTTCCAAATATCCCGAGATCAATTAAGGATATAACTCATGAAATCAAATAGATCTATCTAAAAGAGATTATGTTGGCTGTTTAGATCTTTTGTTATTAAAAGCAGAAAAATAAAAAGTTACCCCCCCCCCCCCGGCCAAAAAGAAGAGAAAAGAGATCTTAGCATTTAACATATCAAGTTTTGTAAATCTAAAGATCCTTCAACTTACGTAATCTGGTAAAAAGATTTTCTGCTTATGGAAGAATACCATTTATGATATGATATGTATCTAGAGATTCTTTGGGTACTTATTGAAAAAAATCTTTCCATTTATGGGGGACATTTATTATAAATAATTTTTGGGTAGAAAACATTTATTACAACTTATTTTTGAAATAGAAAACATTTATTGCAATGGACTCATGTGATATAAATTCATCAAAGGCCCTCAGTTTTTCCAAAGCAAGGGAGAAATATTAAGAAAAAGAAGTATGAAATCCCAATATTTCTTTGTAGTTGTTCTTGTTTCTTATTTGCTTGTTTTGCAGAAGACTTCTTCTCTTCCTGGTGGATGGCAGCCAATAAAAAATGTCGACGATCCAAAAATTCAAGAGATTGGAAAATTTGCAGTGACTGAACATAATAAAGAAGCAAAGACAGATCTCCAATTCGGTGCAGTGAAGAAAGGTGAATCTCAGGTTGTTGCAGGAATAAATTACAGACTCTACATCACTGCAAAAGATCATAATATTGAAGGTAATTACAAAGCTGTGGTATATGAAGATTTGAATAGCATTAGAAAGCTTACCTCCTTCACCAAGGCATAAGCATTTCTCTCTAGTTTATCAATCTTTTGTTTGTAACAAGTATGAGCAGTGAGAGAGAGATCTTCTTTTTGTTCTCAAGGGACTAAGAGACGACTTTCAAATATAATCCTAAATAAAGCATTTATCAATAAAAGGCAGTTCTTTTCTCTTGGTGAATGAAGAAATATGGATTTGCTAACTAGTATTGCTTGCAAGGTTTAAAGTATCGGTATCGAGTATCGTATTGGTAAGGTGATTTTAAGAGACGTATCGTATTGTATCGAGTATTGTATCGCTTTAACTAACGTATTTTAGTGTAATTCAATAGAGAGACATATCGAGATGTATCATATCGGTTGGGTCAAATATGGATACGTATCAACTAGTATCGTATGGTATCGTGGGATACTTTAAACCTTGATTGCTTGCATCAATTTTTGGATTTTAAGATTATTGGAAGTCCCCACAATGGTGGGTGCTATTTTGCTCTATAAGCCATTGCCATAATATTTGTTTTGGAGCTCGTGGTAGATTCACGTGGTCAAACGATGGTCAATTAGTGAATTCAAATTCAAAATCAAAATTTTTTAATTTTTTTATAATTTTTTGGGAAAAAGGTAGCTTTGTATTAAAAACAGAAAACACGGTTACATACGATAATAGAGCAAAACTTAATAATGAATAACTTGTAATTATACATATAGGTGCTATGTAATTTTAGAGATAATAATGGATGGTTACTAGTTTCACCCCAAAAATAGTGAGTGTCGTATAATTTTCTCTTTTCTTTCTCTTCTTTTCATTTTCCCTAGTTTCAAATTCTAACTCTCATGGCTAGAAAATCCTCTCTTAAACATCAAACATGGTAAGATTCATATAGTGGATTTACAAGAGATTCTTTTAATTCGGATAACATTCTATCATGAATCACATTCAAGTTGAGAAAAAGCTGAGGTTGTCTTATTATAGGTGCATGAGAGCATTGGGATTACGAAAAATTATAAATTAAAAAAAAAAATTCCAATATGAAAAGAAAATTGGGTTTAGGAAGCATTACACAACCTAAGGGGTATTTTGGTCCTTCCAAGTTTGAAATTCGAAAAAAAAAAAACTTAATGGTGGGAGATAGTGTTAGGACACGTTTGATAACTCACCAAATCTTTCTATTTTGAAAAACAACAAAACAATTCTGTGATTTTTTGAAAGTAAAAAGTGATTTAGACTTTAGTGCCCAATTTCTTAAATACCTCTTTTATGTTTATTTCACTTAAACCTAACTCACACCCATTTTTGTTTCAAGAAACGAAGCAACAACAAATAGTTGATGCGTTGGAAGTGTTTCGTGAAGAAGAAATTTTCATGAATTTCAATTTATGATGCAAAATTAATAGTTTTATCATGTGTTTTTTGGCCAATTTACACCCAAAAAAAAGAAAAAGGCACAATTGGTGACGTTTTAATTTTTAAATAGTGGTGGTATTCAAAAAACCGCCACTACTAAACCATATATAATAAACACAATACATTCAATATCTCCACTAAGAAGTATGAATCTTTACCACTCAATCAACCCTGCATTGACACAGGGTCTATCTCTTTTCAATATATCCACTTAGAAGTATGAATTTTTACTACTCAACCAACCCTTCATTGACACAGAGTCTATCTCTTTTTTTTTTTTTGAGTACTGGTGCTTTTTTTAATATTGAAAAGTAAATGCCCCGGACGGGTGCAAACCCAAGACCTCCCCATGGTATTTTGAGCTTTTAACCGTTCAACTAACCCACCATTGGCCACGGGATCTATCTCTTTCATCATTGACCGTGGTTTCTAGTAAACAACCACCGTTAAATAGGCAGAAAGGGTAGCAGCTTTTTCAAAAACGCCTCAAAATGTTGGATTTTACTTGCGGCAGCAATTGTTACCTGCTGTCGACGGTAGGGATTTTGCCACATGTACAATAGTCAATCGAACGGTGTGTGATCAACAAACAGAGGTTTAATTGTAAATATAATTTTTTTATTTTTATATTCAAGGGTTTTAAAAGTTCTCAAATTTACAAAATGAGCTCCTCATCCTACCCGACTGATCCCTTTTCTCGTTTCGCCAGCATGTCTCGGGTTCAGAATCACTGATTCTCCAAATGAAGCAACTTGGAGAATAATAAGGAAATAGACAGATGGGTGGACAATCTCAAATCCCATGACAAATCCAACCTAGATCACCGGTGTATTTTGTTTCTTCCTTCAATTAATTTCTTCGGATCGATGATTTCAATCTCTTTGTTGCGACTTGCGAGCGAGTTTGGCAAGGCCAGGTCTTTGGATTACAAACATCGTCTGTATTCCCTCTGCAAATGGCGTGGTAGAAGGAGGTAATATTCGAAACCTTGCATCTAGGTTAGGGTTTTGTTTAATTTCAACAATCTTGATGTGGGTTATTGGCCGACAACTACTCAGACAGACCAAGGTGAGAATGATCCATCCTCGCTCTGGCTCTCAAATCCATCTTCATCGGTGATCGAATGAAAATAAGGGTTGAATTATTTATTACGAATTTTTCTTTGGAGAAAATGTAAAAGAGATCTAGACAGAGCCCTGAATCATTGAGAGGGTGAGTGTCAAATCTACAGATTGCCATTAGCACTGCTCGAGTTGGGTAGAGTGAGGGATCATTTTGTAAATTTGCAAGTTTTAAAACCCTTTCAATGTAAATAACAAAAAATCATATTTACAATTTAAGCTGCGTATGGATCCCACACCGTCCGATTGCTGTGGAAAATCCTTACCGTCAGCAGCAGGCAGCAGTGCTACAGCAAATAAAAATTTCAAAATGTTTATGTTTATTGGATTTTGATTGACTAATGCGCGGATATTTCTGTGCAGTGCTGAGAGGCCGGCACGTGTCCCTTTAAAATCTAACGGCTAAAACCTTATATTGGGGTATGAGGGTAAATATGAGTTATTTATTTTTCATCTACAAGTTTTCTAAATTTACGTTAAAAACCCAGTTATCAAAATCGACCCTTCATCAATCATCCCTCGCGTGAGGAAGAGGAAAAACCCTATGTTGGAGTATTTCTTCTTGTTCTTCGACTAATCTCTTGCGATTCCCTTCTCTTCTAGTGTGGATTAAATTAGAGTTTTGTGGTCACCGCCCTTTTGTGCATAGTGGCGAAATAGAGTTCTCTACGGCGCGAACAGATATCCATTTCATTTTGCAGTTTTCCCCATCTTTTTCTGCTCTTGCAGTATAAATTACTCCAAAGGTATAGATCGTTCAGTCTCTTTTGTGAATTTTCTCGTTTAACTTTTTGTATGGACGTGTGATTTCTCTCCTGAATTTGGAATTTCTTGGTGATTAGCGAATTCTGGTCCTGATTTCGACTAGCAGTGTTGACACCTGTAGGCTTTGGTTTTTTTTCATGATAATGTGTCTGTTTCCTCGAGAGATTCTTGATAGCAGTTTTCGGCGATTTTTCTTAACGATTTTGCTTCCCAGTAGTTTACCCTAATTTTAATGACTCTCTAGATAGTATAACCAACCAAAGATAATGTCCATTCCCTCTTAAACTGGACTTTCCTGCTATTGTTTTGATTTTTCTTGGCTGGTCTTCATTTTTATAGTGATTGTCGCAATTCTTATTCGAGGATTTCATTGTCTCTCTGTCCTTTCTAACAATTTTCTAATTCTTTACTTTCTTCTACGACTGCAGTTAAACTTGTCCGGCTTACTTGTATCTAATAAAGATCAACAAAGATGGAATCCTTTGATGTAAGTTGTTCCTGAATGCTTGTTTCTGTTGGGGTTTTTCTTTGGCTAAAATGGATAACTTACTTGTCTAGTTATCGGGTGGCAAGTTGGCTTGCAGCTATGCATATCCTGCTTATGAATGTTTTAAACTGTGGTGAAAAACAGACCTGGGATTGAGCAACTCAGTTTTGGTGCCAATATTGGTTTGCTCTTTGACTGTACTCGTTTAATTGGACTCTTGATGAGCAACATCCCTTGATTTTAAAGTTGCTTCTTGGAAATTGTAGAATTTTATTTGCAGTGCTGACAATCTTTATTAGAGGGTTGGAGGTGTTCTTATATCATGGTAAAGGGAAATTAAAATTTACGATAATGTTAATACTTTCTTACAGTTCCTGGCTTTATTGCAGGGTTCCAATGTAGAGTGAGGCCAAATTGGCATTCTTCATATATTTGTGGTATTCTTAAACAAAAATATGGGTTTCTCTTTGGTGAATATTGAAAAACTCACCTGAGATAATCTCTGCTATACTCCACAAAGTTATTTAAGATCGTTACAGACTGGATCCAATATTCTGATCTTGAAACTTAAGTTATTCTCAAGTACAGAGGAGCAGAGTCAATATTTTCTGGGTATGCTTTTTCTTATCATTGACTCCTACCCATTTTTCTTCTTATTTTGATTGATCATTTAGTTACAATGTAATAGTTGGTACTCAAGTTGACTGAATTATATTCTATTTGAGTGATGGTGTTGACAGCAAGCATTCTATTAATCCAATTTTATACATGTTATGCATGAAAAGTTGTTGCTTTGATCATGATGGGTCTGTCTGAACTTTAACTGCAGTGTTCACAACTCAAATTAAAAACTTCCAGTCTTGTATTCCATCTTTAACAATTGTGATGTTGCTTAGCTATTACTTATTTTTTGTTGATCACGTTAGTTACATTATAAAGTTGGTAATGAAATTGACTGAAGTATACTCTATCGAGTAATGGTGTTGGCAGCAAGCATTTGGTTGATCTAATGTTTAATTTGTGGAATGTATGAATTGCTGTTGCTTTGATTGTGATGGGTCTACTCTGAAATTGAGCAACAGCTGAGTGTTTGGAGCTTTATTAAAAACTTCCAGTCTTGTATTATCTTTAATGATTTTGATGTTGCTTATCTATTACTCATTTTTCATGGGCACCTTAGGTAGGAATTTTGGTTCACTACTTCAATATGTTGCGTGCAGCAACGTACCAAACCCCCCCCCCCCCCCCCCCCAAAAAAAAAAAAAAAGAAAAGAAAAACCCACACGCACACAAAAAGAAAAAAAAGAAGTTTTCGACCAAGCCGGTGGGTGGGCGTTGGTAATAGCCGAGCACATATACACTGAGTTGTCTGATTAGGGTTTAACTGAGATGCTCAAATCAAACGGTTCTCACCAAAAATTATTGAACCGGGAGGCCATGATTTCCCAAGCCAGTTGATTCCCTGAACCAACTTCAACAGTCTGGTTTTTCCCTACCCAAATGCAGATTAGGTTTTCCAAATTTGCATATATTAAAACCCAATCACATGGCTAGGGCTCTTCCATTCCTCTCTCATTTTTTCTGTTTGCAGCCTGAATGCTTAGGTTTTAGCAAACAAAGATGGTGGAAAGAGAAGGAGAACAAGGCGGATTAGTAGCTTCTAGAGTTTAACATACTGGCCTGCTTGTTACTTGTTTCTGGTTTGGATCATTTGACCTCTCCAATTTTGGCCCAGATGCCACACATTGTTTCTTGGGCCATGCATAACCACCAACTTTAGTGCTAGGAATTGCTGCACAAGTAGGAACCTTGATTCATTCCATTAGTTTCTGTTCAACTTTTGTTGTTCTAATTTTAATGACAAGTGGATGCATACTTTTAAACAAACAAATATTGCATTGTGAGATGTCCTGATCTTAAATTCTACTAAATCTTGAAGGTCCCTAGGTATTTTTTGTTGCTTTGTTCTAACTTTGTTTTCTGTAGAGTATATTCTGAAAATTAATTAGTATGTTTTTGTGTTTGGAACATTGGAATGACAACATTCATTTTGTATCACTACAACAGGCCCAATACCCACCCAAAGAATAACTCCATGAGACAGAGTTTTACTATAAATATAAATTCAGGCCCAATGTCCTGATCTTTTTAATCCTACAGCCTCTGCCATAGCCCAACTGATTAGTAAGAAACAGAGTTTTACTATAAATATAAATTCAGACTTGGGAGAACAGAAGATGATCCACTGATTTTGAATACAATGGAAAGATTAGAAAAAACTCACCTGACAGGAACTCTGCTATACGCCACAAAATTATTTAAGATCGTTACAGACTGAATCCAATATTCTGATCTCGAAACTTAAGTTATTCTCAAGTACGGGGAGCAGAGTCAATATTTTCTGGGTATGCTTTTTCTTATCATTAACTCCAGCCCACTTTTCTTCTTATTTTGATTGATCATTTTAGTGACAATATAATGGTTGGCACTCAAGTTGACTGAATTATATTTTATTTGAGTAATGGTGTTGACAGAAAGCATTCTATTAATCCTATTTTTCTTTGTTACTTTGATCATGATGGGTCTGTCTGAACTTGAACTGCAGTGTTAACAACTCAAATTAAAAACTTCCAGTCTTGTATTCCATCTTTAACTATTGCAATGTTGCTTAACTATTACTAATTTTTTGTTGATCACATTAGTTACATTATAGACGCTGGTAATGAAATTGACTGAAGTATATTCTATCGAGTAATGGTGTTGGCAGCAAGCATTTGGTTGATCTAATGTTTAATGTGTGGAATGTATGAATTGCTGTTGCTTTGATTGTGATGGGTCTACTCTGAAAATTGAGCGACAGCTGAGTGTGTGGAATGTTGCTTATCTGTTACTCATTTTTCATGGGCACCTTAGGTAGGAATTTTGGTTCGCTACTTCAATATGTTGCATGTTGCAAAGGTACTAAAGCACACACAAACCCCCCCCCCCCCCCCCCCCCCAAAAAAAAAAAAAAAAAAAAAAAAGAAAGAAAGAAAAGAAGAAGCAAGCACACACAAAAAGAAAAAAATGTAACCCTTTTTTGCCATTTCTTGTGGTTAAAAATATATAAAGCATAAGCATAGCAGGGCTGAATAATGGGAAATCACCTATCTTGTTGATGTTGTGCAGGTGGAGTTTTAGACAAGACTTCACACAAGAAGTTGGAAGTGCATGGTTGGTTAAAGAGTTTGGAATTTGTGTTTTTGGTGATACTTGGGTACCCTGTTAACACTGTTATTGGAAGAGTTTCACCCATAGACTAGCTGTAAAAATTTTCGTTGAATGGCACTAGTTGTAATCTGTGGTCAACCATGCAGTGGAAAGTCAACAGCTGCACGGTGCCTAGTAGATGCTATTAATGCCCTGGAATCAAAACCTTCAGTCAAGATTATAGATGAGTCTTCCTTTCATCTCAATAGAAATGAAAGTTATGCTAACATGACAGCGGAGAAAAACTTACGGGGAGTTCTTAGGTCTGAAGTTGACAGATCCTTGTTGAAAGACAATATTGTTGTTGTTGACTCTTTAAACAGCATCAAGGGTTACAGATATGAGTTATGGTGTCTGGCTCGGGCTGCAGGAATCAGATATTGCGTCTTATATTGTGATGTAGAAGACAATCAGTGTCGGGAATGGAACAAGGAGCGTCAAAAAAATGGGGAGGGCTCTTATGAAGACACAATATTTGAAGATTTAGTAAGGAGATTCGAGAATCCAGATCGGCGCAATCGATGGGATTCTCCACTTTTTGAATTATGGCCATCCAAAGACGGAATAGAGCAGTCTTCTGCTGCCATTCTGGATACTGTGGCATATGTGACAAAAAGGGTGGACTCTAGAACAAGAGATGTTAAGGTTCTCCAACCTACAATTGCTACTCAAAGTGCACGGGTGTCTCAGACAAATTCACTCTACGAGACTGACCGTGCAACGCAGGAAGTGATAAATGCAATTATGGAAGCACAATCACAGGCACTTGGAGGGCCTGTAAATGGGATCTCTCTTGGAAAAGAATTTCCAACCATCAACATTCAAAGATCTGTTGGACTGCCAGAGCTCCGAAGCCTGCGACGAACATTCGTCAAATTAACAGGGCAAACAAGCTTGAGTGGGCCACCGCCGCCATCAGATGTGAACAGTGCCAAAAGGATGTTTGTTGATTACTTGAACAGGGAACTAGGAACTGCTTGAGAAGAGCCTTATTGCTCATACAGATCACATACCTACTTGGGAGGAAGAGGAAGAGGATGCTCATCACTTTTTGGAATACTCGCAAGCCAGAATGGATTGCTCAGCTTGTAGCATGCCTTCTGCAGATACCCATTGAAGCAAGAAGTCTTCTGTTCAAGATTACCTTTGCTTTGCTCATATCTAAATGGGGCATTTTGTTGTGGTGCATTAAAATGTGTTTGGTAGTGGGTTTATTTTGCTTATGTCTGACATACATTACCAGTTTTGGGAAATTTATGATATTTGCTGTCTTTTTATCGGGGTTGAAGACCCTATCCAAATCTGATGCACGGATGAACTGCATCTAATCGAAAGGTTGTCTCGAAGTTTATTAGCTCTCTCTCTCTCTCTCTCTCTCTCTCTATCTCTCTCTCTCTCTCTCTCTCTCTCTCTCTCTCTGAGTCCCACTGTACTGACGTGTTTCAGTTAAAAATTGGGCATGTTGAAAGAGAGTTTCAGCAGAAGGAAAAATCAAACCAGGAAGCAATGTTGGGGTCTTTTTACTTGTTATGTTGTTATAGATGAATTTTTTTCAAAGAAATCCAAGAGGACAGAGATGATTAGAACATGTCAATACGTCTAATGAATGTTAGAAGAAACCTGTTTTTACGGTTCGCGTGGCTTTTTCAGAAAAGTTCAGTAATCCAAGAGAAACTCTTCTGAAGACAGTTTTTCCATAGGCTTCTTTGGTTTGCAAAGGGAGTAAAAGGGGTAACATTTCAATTCTAAAAGAAAGAAAAAAAATTTATGTGTGGATTTTTTAAGTGGACCATAAATTAATGTTGGGTTCTCTTAATGCACTATATTATGTGTGGGTTTCATACACGATACTGTGTGTGGCGATATAAATCAAGGTATCGCTGGGGGCGACACGAAACCCCCCAACAAACCAATTTTTTCTAAAAATCAATGATAAATTGCCGAAAGGCTATATATCACGATAAATTCTCAAAATATCGAAAAATTTTAAAATTCAAAATTAAAAAAAAAAATCACATTAACTACTCTCTCTCATCTAAAAATGTTAAAAAACCTAAAATATCTCTGCGATGACCGATTACTGCGGTCTTTTCTATTTCTTTCCTTTCTCTTTCTCTGGCAAAAACAGGCGACGAGGAAACCATGGCGGATGGTGACCTGAAGAAGCTGTGAAATCTCGTGCTCATTCCTGTGATCTCTAATCTCTCGGTCTCTCCCACTGAAGATCTCTCTCTCGACACCCTCATGACTCTCTCCCGCTCTCTTTTCTCTGATCTCTCTTTCAGTCGCTCCCACAATCCCACTTACCGGCGAGATTTATTTTCAGTAAGCAAGAATGAGAAATTTTAGTTTTTTTTTTTAATATTTTCTTACCTGCAACCGTGACGGAGTCATGTCTGCATTCATGATTTCAGTTTCTTTCCTTTTCCCTTCAGGTCTGATTGCATGCACCCATCACCATAGTATAGTTAACTGTGTCCGTGGAACACACCAGATGCGAAGACCACTGATGCAGCGGCCTCTGAAGCTGCAACACTCAAAAAATCGCCAACAACGATATGTGGCCTTGTCGGTTGTGTCGCCAGCCACCGCCACGGCGACTTGGTCCGACATGTCGCAAGGTGGTTTCATGTAGACAAACACCGTTCGTGGTCATTAATTATATTCAAATTTCAAACGTGAAGGGACCAAATTGTCCCTCAGGTTATTTAATAAAGTGTTAATATATAGTTTTTAATTATATGGTTAAAAAATATATATATCCAAAAAGAAGGAAAAAATATATATAATAACACAATGTATTAAATAACCTGAGGGGTATTTTGGTCCCTCCAAGTTTGAAATTTGAATATATTTAACGGCAATTAACGGTGTTAGTCTGTTTAGGACTCACACATAATATATTGCATTAAGGAGACTCAACATTAATTTATGATCCACTAAGGGGACACTTACACGTAAAAAACTAAAAAAAATGTAAACGGATAACATTTCAAAGTGAGGCCAAATCAGCTTCTCATCAGGAGGGAAAATAATGTGTTTTTCTAACGATTTTGAACCACATATTGAGTGAGAAAAACATGGGGCCCACTAAGATTTTTATTTTTGATTTCTTTTAGTATTTATAAGTAGGTCTCTTCTTTACTATGAGTCCGGATCAGCGACCCCGACACTTCCTGACCACAAAGATCAGTGGGGCCCACAGTGAAAAATACTTTTTGAAAAAAATAAAAATAAAATTTTTTTCCACCAGTGGGACCCACTGGTTTTTATAGTTAGGAAGCCATCGGGAAGCACTTTGTGCTCCACCAACGAGGAGATGATCCGGATTCCTTTACTATGTGGTTCAAAACCTCAAAAAACACATTGTTCTCCCTCATGAGGAAGTGATCCAGACTTTTTTTAAACAATCGGTAATCTTGTGGTGGTACCAATAATATTCCTTGTATGTTTTTTCTTCAAGTTCATAAGAAATTAAAAATAAATTGGAAATGAATTAAAGATTTTACAGTTAAATACTTAAATATAAAATAATTTTAATTGCACTAATTTTGTAGCAGAATTTTTTTCGTGTTGGAAAACCTGGTTCCTACCGGGCGGATCGGACCACCGATCTCATTTCTACCCTGTTGAACCGGTTCCGAAACTTCTCAAATTGTATAAAACCCTAGCTTCCATCGCCAAAGAGAAAGGAAAGTTTTGACGTTAGGGTTCTAGCAGTAACATCAAACCCTACGCGTCTGAGGAAATGACACAGAAGGCCAATCTCTTCAAAGGGCAGAAGAAGCAGAAATCCATCCCTCCCAATCGACATGGCAAACCCCCTCAAGCTCGCAAAGGTTTGTTCATTCAGTTGTGAATTCTCTCTTTTACCTTTCTTCTTCTCTCTCTCCCCTCTCTGACGTCTTTTGAATTTTGATTTTCAGGCAAGAGGTGTATGAAGCCATCGAAGGTTACGAAGGACATGAATGCTGATCGTGTAAGTATGCTGACCGTCTTTCTGTCTTCGTTCACTTATATTTTGACAAGTTCTCCCTTGTTTGATTAGAACTTCCTGAATCAGAATTTGATATGATTGTTTTAAGAATGTTTGTTTAGTACAACTAGCTGTCTAGATCTCGCTTCCTCTGTTGTTCGTATAGCGTCTTGGCCTTCTCAGCAGCACCAAGAGGCAATGGGTCTGATTGCTATTTAGTTATTGAGCTTAATTTATTAGTGAGAGTTGTGAAGTGAAGATTCACAGAATGATTTGACCTGTCTAGAATGACGGGCAATTGTTTATTGGGTATGGCCTTTATCCCAACATACAGATATATCGAACCTAGACAGCGTTAACACTCTCCTTGATTTTGTGCATATATATATCCTTTTTCATGCCCAACTTCAATACAGTGAGAGTAAATGACTTAGAAATCAAACCTATCAAGTATTAATCAGTCATTTCGCCTTGTCCAAGTTCCTCTTCAATGGTTGGTTCAACATGCTGGAATGGGTCATGGACTATATTGATTGCTACCTTATTATCATAGTAGTGCCTCCTATGTTCTTCAAGTGTTACTGCTAGATTAACAAGCAGCACTTTGAACCATATAAGCTCACATGAGCTTTATGCCAAAGCACAGTTGTTGTAGGTCTAGGCACTAGGTACAGGTCAGCTTTTTCCCACAGTACAACACCAGCTTCTGTCAGAGTGCAGTATTAGTTTCTTGCTTCATCAGGTAACAGCATTCTTATCCAAGGGATGTGCAATATCTCCAAGTAGAATATCAAACATCAAGAGAATCATCCCAGTTAGCATTGGTAAAGGATTGCAAAATTAAAATGATTTATTGGTCATAGAGATAATGCAAGTTGGGCATAAAAGGAATTCCAATTAAGTTGGTAGGTATATCAGGAAGTACTCTCCTATGATCCTTGTCCAGAATGTCTGCCTATCCACTGATTAAAGAGATGGCTGTCAGGAACATGGTACTCTTTTATGACAATAGAGTCCAATGGAACAGATTAACCATGCTCTTATGTATAGTTTATTGATTTTCTTCCTCCCATTCCTTTTGGGACCCTAAAGTATTTGAAGTAAGATTCTTCAGGTGATATTCATTTGTACTTTCAGCCCCTTGGGGTTTCTTTCTGCATGGTAGTGTCTGTGCAGCTCCTTCACAATTTTTTCCCCTAGGTTTATGTTTCTTCCCATTGTTATGCTTATTACTTCATATATTTTTTTTGTCTTATCTGTTTATCCTGCTTGTTGGAGAGGAGTTTCTGGGGCCCATCCTACATCACATAACTAACGATGATGGAAATCAATTTCTTTTTTTGTGGAGAGCGGTGTTGGGAGGGAGATTTTTGTTCAGATCCTTAAATTCTCTGTCTGCACCAAGGAACTGAAACTTGTTATTGGAGTAGGGAAACTTGTGGTCTACCGTCCAACAGATAATGCCCCATCTGAGGTCCTAAGTGGCAGCCTAGGTTTGCTTCTGAGGATTACATGTTTTGGCCATGGCCTTGAAATTTTGTGTAGTTACTGCCTGACAATGCTTTCTGTATGCATTGCCATTCTTATTGTGTTAGAGCATGAATTTGTAACACCCGAAGGGGGATTTGCTCAGTTGATAAAGACCAGCGCCTCGCGAAGAAAAGGTCATAAATTCAACTATCTTTGGGTCCAACCATTCCCCCCCCCCCCCCTTTTTAAAAATAAAAAATAAAAAAAAATCCATATGCATATGAATTTTTGCCTCGGTTTTTGGTTGTGAAGGAAGGAGGGGATCCCAGTGAGCAATTTTAAGATTCCTAGTATTGTCATACTTATATGCATTGTTTATTTTTATTTAAGATAACTCTTGTAGCTTGGGCTTTTGGTTTGAAATGGAGGAGTTGGAATTCCAGTGGACCTTGGCAAGATTCTAATATTGTTATCCCAAATAATGGACCTTTTTTCCCTTGCCACTTTCTATTGTCCCTGTGGATATTTATACTTGACTTAAAATTTGCAGTTTGGAATATAAATAGTATGATTCTGAATGAAGGTGAGTTGTAAAGCCGAATTCCTGTGATCAACTCCATTTGATTGTGATAAGGGTCAGGGTAAGACATGAATGCTTACCTTTATGATGTGGGTTTGTAAATTCATAAGCGTTTTCACTCCCCATAATCAGAGAAAAGGGGATGAAGAATTTATTTCCATTTATTTCCTTAGATGCCTCAAATTTGATTTTGCCTCCCCTCTTCTTTTTGGTCTTAAGATTTGTGCATGTTTTACCATCATGCCCCTTTCCCTCTGATGCATTCTATGTGGCTGGATCTCTACCAAAGTTGGGGATCCCCCCCCCCCCCCCACACCCCCCGGGGTGAGCTTTTGATACTCAGAGGAGGTCAATTTGGAAAATGTGTGAAGAAACCCTGTAAATGTTCACTATGATGTTTGCTTAGATTTCCCAGTATTTTGAAAATCTCACGACAAGCTAACATTGCATTATATATCCAACAGTAGTTTGACCAGCAAAATTTATTTGTAATCTTTTAACAGAAACGTTCACTTCCCCTCTCTGTGCTGTTGTTCTACAAAATGATTCCTGGGTGTAGCATGTTTCAGTTGGTTTTTGAGGTGGTGGTGTTCTTTGGTATATAACCGTCCAAAAGTATGTACAATTTGCTTGCAGTGAACTATTTTCTTGTAATTGTTTTAAGAGGAGCCTAGATTAATACTCAATACTAAAGAAATGAAGACAGCCTTTCTGGGTGCACACTGGCATGAGCAGAAACATTAAACTCTGTATTCCCTGATGCCAAAAAAATTATAAAACTGGATTAAAGTGCCTAGAGGATTTAACTGAGCCCCATTAGTTCCACAATTTATCACTTCATACTCAGTTTACCATGACTGCAAATAGACCTGTGAAATGGGGAAGCTGTTCACGGCACTAAGAAAGCTTATTGATAAAAAGTTCATGTCATTGATTGATTAGGATGGCTAGTAATGAGTCTGAGAATTGTTGCATTCACCATAATCCTTTTAGTGCCTGTCATCTTTTTCTCAATTAATAGTTTTATCTGATTTCAGGAGCTGACAAAGTTCATAAACTACTGTAATGAGATGAAGGCTGCCACTGCTGCTAATAAAGAAGGTGGGCAACTTAGCATTGTAAAACCAGCTCCGGAGTCCACTAATGATGCAAAGAATGAGTAAATTCTGGGAATACATAAGAAGAATGTTATAGATGGAGAGCCTCCATCAAGGATTGTATATTATCCACCGAGGGCTGAGATAGGATTTTTGTGTTTTAGGATTCTTGTGTTTTAGGATTCTTGTGTTCTTAAACCCCTGTAATTTAAAAAGCAGGATGGAATTTCTACATAGGTATGTATCAAAAAATATTTAGGCACCATTTTTATGAAACTAGTAAGGGGTCTTATTTTTTCAGTTCAATGTGGCTAATTGAGTAGTTAGGGTTTGTCTTTGTGAAATTATAAAAATGGAAATTGGTTATTGTAACAATTAAAAGAAAAATCTATTGAGGTTGCTAAAAATATAGATGAACTGCATGCATTATATAGATGAACTGTATACATTAGTATATGAATTTTATTTTATTTTTTGGTAGGAAACAACACTAAAAGGAAGGACGAGAAGAACACACGGGCCCAGAAGACCACCTCTTGGACCCGTGGACTGGAAATGGGCCACTCCACTTTACTCGACACAATGAGGGCCCTTCGAGCTAAGGAGTGGGCGAGCCCATTAAACTCCCTAGAAATATAGATAAACTGACAAGAAAAAAAGTCGATCTTAAGCCACAAGATATCCTCCACCATGGCTGCAATCTGAGGACCTCCTCCTGGCTCCTGACTATTGAGCAACAAAATCAGGGCTTCACAGTCCGACTCAATCCATATCTCTAACCATCCTAGGTCCTTTGCTACTAACAATGCTTCTCTCACAGCTTCGGTTTCCCCTTGAAGCGCAGAGGATAAGAAGGATGGGATAGAGAACAGATTAGTAACCTCATTATGTTCGTTCCTACAGGCAATTCCCAACCCTCCTGCAAGAGTATCCTCCTGAAAAGCTGCATCACACTGGATTATGCATCTACACCAAGGTTCTTGCACGTGCAAAAGATCTAAGTTAGAAGGTCTCGTTGTACCTCCATCACCACCTTTAGCTCCTTGTATCAACTAGAACTCCTCAAAAGAAGCATGGGCTCTTCTTATCACTTCTTCCGGGCTCCAGACAGTTTTTTTGAAAGCTAACTCGTTTCTAGCAATCCAAAGATACCAACATATAAATGCACATCTACTCAGGACCCCTTTGCTTTGCAGCTTATTCATAAAGCCAATTGCATCTCACTTCTCCAACCACACATGAAAGCCAGGGGTTTCTTCAATTGGTGCAATGAAGTTAAGTTGTTAAGTTGACTACCAAACCACACCAACTTTGCAAACCCACATCCCAACAAAATATGGTCAATGGACTCCGTCATACAACCACACCTTCCACAACTATAGTCTGTTTTGATCTGCCTAGACTTCAAATTTCCTCCAGTGGCCAGAGCTTGTGCACAACACCTCCACATAAATGTTTTGATTTTAGGCATTGTCTTGCAGTTCCAAATAAGTTTCCACACCTTCGGCTGAACGTTGTCCCACTTATGGATTCTAGAGGAAGAAGCAACTGACCTGTACTCTCTATCCCTGTGGTTGATGAGAAGATGATAAGCAGACTTAGTTGAAAACCTTCCGATTCTATTTGCACCACATACCAATTTATCAGGTCGAGAGAAAGCACTGATTTTCACAGCCTTGATAGCTTTCCTGTCCTCCATATTGAACCACTACTCTAACAACTCACCTCTCCAAGTTCTAGTGATGGGGTCAATGAGACCAGCCACCTTTTGTATTGGGCAGTTGCTAGGTTTCTTTGTTGTCACTTTGAAGCTCTCCTTTGAATTCACCCACCTGCTATTCCACACCTCCACATTCTCACTAGAGCCAATATCCCATATCAACCCCTCTTTAAGAACATCTCAGCCAACAATAGCACTCCTCCAAGCCCATGATGGCCTATTTCCCACTAGAGCATGAAGAAAGTCAGTTTTTGGAAAATAAATAGCCTTAATGAACCTAGCCCACAGTGAATTTGAGTTCTCAAACTTCCTCCACGCCACCTTAGCAAGCAATGCCCTATTTTGAAGGATTGGATCACGAAAACCGAGTCCTCCATTCTCTTTGGATCTACATAGTCTTGACCATGAAACCCAGTGCAGTTTGCTCTCATTCTCTAATTGCCCCCAATAAAATTTAGTGATTCCTTTCCTGATATCATCATGTGTTGCCTTTGGAAGGATAAAATGTGAAACCGTATAATTTGTCATTAAAAAGCAACAGACTTAATTAGCACCTCCTTGCCTGCATGAGAGAGCATTTTACTCTTCCAGCCACTAAGCTTCTTCCCAACTCTTTCCCCTACTTCTCTGAAGACTTCAGTCTTGGAAACACCAATCTCGAGAGGAAGACCAAGATACTTGGAAGGGCAGGAGCTACAAGGGATTTTTAAGAGCTTCGAGAACCACCATTTAAATCTCTGATGTGTGTTAGGGCTAAAGCTGAGGGTGGATTTCTTCAGATTTATTTCCTGTCCACTTGCCTTACAATTAATTTCAAGACAATGCTTTAAACTAGTCACCTCCTCTAGCTTTAACTCAAAGAACAAAAGGCAATCATCTGCAAAGAGAAGGTGAGATATCCTCGGAGCTCTACTTCTGACACTAATGCCTCTAATAAGGCTATTGTTCTCTGCTTCTTCAATAGCTGCACTTAGCACTTGTGAGCACATTATGAATAGAAAAGGGAAAAGAGGGTCACCCTGGCAGATGCCCCTTGAAGGGGAGAAAGACCCCTTCTCCACGTCATTAAGGAGCATAATGTACATCGGAACCATTCCATTATCATTTTCACCCATTTGTTCGAACCCCATTTTTCCAAGGTGGCCTTAATGAATTGCCACCCATTCGATCATGCTTTTTCATGTCTAGTTTGATCGCCACAAGTTTTTTTTTTTTTGTTCCTTTTTCCTGGCCTTTGATATAATGAAACATTTCATGTGCTATAAAAACATTATTCGAAATAATTCTATCTGGAACAAAAGCAGATTGGGATTGTGAAATGATACCTCCAAGAAGAGCTTTCATCCTCTTTGCTAAGATTTTGCTAATGACTTTCGCCATCATGCCGCATAAGCTAATAGGCCTGTATTGTTCTACCAAGTCCGGAGCTGCACCCTTGGGGATCAAACAGATGTAGGTTCGGTTGAGGTTGGTATCCATCTTCCCATTCACAAAAAAACTCCCTAACAGCTGCAAACACTTCCACTTTAGTAGTCTCCCAACACTTCTGAAAGAAAATAGAAGGAAAACCTTCAGGCCCGGGGGCCTTAAGTGGGCCCAAACTATTTACAGCCTTTCGCACTTCTTCCATAGATGGTATTTCACAATGATCTTTGTTGATATCATCAGTTATGCTATTTTTTACACACTGCATGGCCTGCATGAGGGCATTGTCATCAACCCCTTGAGTGTGCACCACTTGACTGAAATGATTCAACAAATTTTTTTCCCACTTCCTCCTCCTTCACCCACTTGCCTTCCTCATTTTTCACCTGAGTAATCCTGTTATAGTGTCTACGTTGGTTGTTGTGGTGTGAAAGAAACTTGAATTTCGATCACCACTTTGGATCCAATTCAACCAAGACTTTTGGTGACACATCTCTTCCTCTCTCTCCATTTCCTCTTCTAAACATTGAATGATTTCTTCTTCTAGCTGATGGTTCACGTCCGAAGAGGGTTGACTTTGAATCATCTCCAAGTTCATCTTAAGAGTTCTAATTTTTTCTTGCACATGCCCAAACTCTTTCTTATTCCACCTTTTCAGCTCAAATTTACATCTTTCTAATTTCCTGTTGATCACATCTGCCGCCGACCCTCCTCCTTGGTCATTCCATGCCTTTGTAACAACATCCTTACAAGCCGGATAACGAAGCCACATCTTCTCAAATCGAAACGGCCTTTGGGAATTTGATGATAAGACTTGCATCAGCTAATTCCATATCCATGTTTGAATTCGATAGTGTAACTCCAGCTGACTATTACTTTGGGAATTAAAATTTCAGTAGTTAACTAACCACATGATATTGATGTGATTGATCTGATCTGGATTGGTAATTTGGTATTGTATGAGATCAGTCGGGTATCTGATACTGATTCCTGATGGTCCCAAATGGTGGCATCACTGCATTAAACTGACCTAGATTGAGCATTCTACAATACCCTTTGATACCTTTATAAGGAGGATCTTGTTCGTTACATATTAAGACAGTTTGGCCTAATTCTGACTCGGTTCTAATTTCTCTATTTCTCCTGATGCAGAGGATAGATCTGTAATCCGTTGTCTTCAATAAATACATCTTTTATCCAAGAAAAATGAAGAGGATCAAAGAAAGAAATTTTCGTCCCTTCTTTTATTTTTTTTCCCCTCAAAAGAACTACTTCAATTGGCTTGGACACTGTTGGGTTATCACCTGCTTTGTGTTGAAGCCTTAGCATATATACCATAGAAGATCTTATTCCCAGAATCTTATCAAAAGTCAAAACTGATTTTATATTAAAATATTTTACCACCTAAAAAATAAATAAAAAAATGGTTTATCTATTAAAGTATAAAAAGACAGCCAGGCTTGGTCAATGATTGAGCAGAGGAGATTGAATGGGAAGAATGAACTGAAAAGATGGACAAAACTCTCCGGTAGGGCTTGAAGGTGACCTTCCAGATCAGATTGAAGGGCTAAGTATATTTTGTAGGGAAAAAACTTGGGTATTTGAAAATGCATAATTGATTGAACCAAAGTGGTCCGATCAAAATCAATCTGAACCGGACCAGACCGGACATGATACCATATTAATGTGAACGCTTTTCAAATGATGTATTTATCTCTTGTGGGTCCCACCTACATTTTGGTTGAGTGTGGTTTTTCCTTTTTTTTTTTTTTTTTTTTCGGTTTTATCTCTCTCTGGTAAGATGTTGACTGTGATCTGAGTCATGCTTTTCTGTCTTGTCTTTAGTATTGTTTTGATTCATTAAATTATTAGTAAATAGTCATGGAAGGAATATCTTTTATTTATTTATTTATTATTATTTTTTGTTTTCTTTCTTGCGTTGAATATTGAATGTGGGTTTGGAATAGGGGCGTGCTCTGCTCTGCTCTGGTACCTCTCTCATTTAAACAGATGAAAAGCAAAAACCACAAGTGGGACCCGCTGTCCCTTTTAAATGTTTTACTTTTTCCTTAATTTATCACGTGCTGTGTTTGGTGGAGATTCCACGTGAAGAAAAATATATATAAAATAAAATAATAATAAGTTAGGTGGGCAGACATCTTTTGGTAGGGTGCGTCAGAAATCAGAAAAAAACTGAATATTGCATTAAAATGTACGCTTAGAAGTAAATGTTTTATTGGGTTATTTTTCTCAAGGCCCACACTTAAAAGTGGGCCTGTAATTCATACCTAAATTATAAGGTATTTATTTTCTACTTTTTATAAAATTGTAATTTATCCACTTTTAAGGAAGAAGAAATGACAAAGCTTGTGTATTTAAACTAAATTAAATGATAATATGTGCAGGGTACATAACACAGTACTAAACAGTGTTGGATGGAGTGTGAGACTATTTTAGAAAGAGCAGCTGAACTATATCAGTACAGGAGGACTTCACAAGGGAACGATCATGGAAGTTCTCTTACGTGGAATGAAAGAAGGGATAGACCAAACAAAATTTCACAACATCATAGTAGAAGAGATCCGTTGCAATGAAAGAGAAATGTTTGATTTACTCCCACATTTGAACCACAACAAGTGATCTATAACTTATGTCCCAATTTTGATAGAAATAACATGTAATAGTAAGAATATCAACCTTCAGGGGTTTACTCAAACCACACTCCATCAATGGTTTTTCTTTTTCCTAGGATTTGACTTGATTACTTCGGATCAATTCACCCAATTCTTACAGCTTCAGTTAGGGCCTGTTTGGTTACATGAATCCAGACTGGATTCATGAATCTGAGAATTATACCCGTTTGGTTGTAAAAATCTCTAGATTCATGAAATCTAGAGATTCACCTTTTTTACACTAAAACGTGAATCTATACATTTATGGATAAGGGGGAAATCCAGAGATTTCAAAAAAGCTATACATTTGCACATTCACAAAAATCACGTCGATCAAATAGTTTTTTAGGTTGCATCCACAGATTTCATTCCACAACCAAACATCTAATTTTATAAATTATAACTCCATTGATTTGAAATCTCCATACTCATGTAACCAAACAGGCCCTTAAAAACTTGCAAAAGTTCATAAACAACCAATGAAACTTGATTGGATCAGAGACTTTCACCTAGTGACTCACTTTTAAAACTTGTTTACCAAAAAAAAAAAAAACTTTTAAAACTTGCAAAACATGTGTTAAATATGGTATAAAGGTCTATCTCGATTAGAACAGAGTGACCTACTTCTTGAAACTTTTAACTAAAACTTGAATAGCCATGGAAATGAAAATTGCCCAAAGATCTAGGGTTCTTTGACCTTCAAATTATGAGTTTTAGAGGATTTAAATGTAAAGGTATGATTTTTTAAGAGGGGCCACCAAATTTTTTTTCTTTTTAAGAAGGGCCTCGTGCTTCAGGGTTTTTTTTTTTTTTTTTTTTCGAGGGGATGTATGTAAAAACCTCTAAACTATGTTCATTGTTTTAGGTATTTGTGTTGTACTTTTCTAATTACATTTTTTTTTTATCTTGGATTGAGTCCAACAGCGTGTGGAACATCATATTAATATACAGTATAAATAAGGTTAAACTAGTTAAAAAATATTTCTCGAGAATCAAAAGTAAAACTCTTTATTAAGACATATCCAAATCAATATTAAAGTAAGGTGATTTTTTATTTTATTTAATGAGCTTGTGGAAAAAAAATATTTCTTTCCCTCAAAGCTGTCATGGCTAAGAATGGAGTGTAATTGGAGATTATTACATGCTAACATCTGAAAGAACTACCACCATATAATATAGATGATAAGGTTTAATTAAACTTGTTCATAGAATAGATTGAATCATTGATGTTTATATATATAATTAATTTTTCCGTCACTTAGTTCTATAAAATATTGCAAATGTGCATTATTCATGTTTAAATTATTAAAAAAAATACTAATTTTTTAATTTTCCATAAGTTCAACTTCAAACCATGCATGATTAGGGAAGTTAAGACTTTTTGAAGGTTTTTCCCCTGATAGGCAGATAATAGTAATACAATGATTATAAACCAACAAACCCTAATTTGTTATTAAAATCAATTTTTTTTGAGAAATAAAAATTAGGCCAAACCGATCCCAGTTTTCAAGTGAGAGAGAAGGAGAAAATAATCAACATGGCGGCTGGGGAAATGTATTATCTACATTAGTGTATAGGCTCCACAAGGAAAATAATGAACAATGTGGAACCTTTATATTATTATTATTATTATTTTTTATTTATTATTATTATTATTTTTTGTTCAAATGGACTTCATTAAGTCCGTTGATGGGATATTAATATGCCTCAGCGAGAATCAAACCCACGACTTCTTCATTAAGAGGTGTTGGTTTCAACCAATAGAACAGTTCTGCTTGACTATATACTAATCATAGGTCATATGTTTTTCAATCTTTCCAATTTTTTTTTTTTTTTTTTTTAATGAAGTTTTCTAATCTCTTTTTATCCTTAATTATATCGACACCAAGACAGCAATACGTCTTCGTTTTCTTGTTCATATTCTCCTCTTCTTACACTTCTGCTCTCACTAAGTTTCTATGGTTCTACAATTTGTTTTTCTAGAAGATTGAAATAACATAAGAAAGAATCTCGAAGTCATGGAATCATTGATCGGAAACCAAAATCTCAATATCGTTGATGTTTATCCAAGCCAACATGCGTGCAAGGCACACCTCAACTACATCTTCAGGGGAGACGCTTTGACGAGAGTTGAACTCATAACCTCTTCACTAAGAGTTATGAGTCTTATCACTAGAACAACTCTACATCGGCATGTTTGTGATCATTCTTAATTTTAAATATTTCTCGGCTCATCTAGGCCAGCCTATGTACACCTCAACTACATCTTCAAGGAATTGTGGGTCTTATCACTAGAGCAATTCTGCATTGATATGTGTCCTTAATATGTTTGGCATCATTCTTGATTCTAGAAATTTTGAAGCTAACAATTCTAGAATTGTTTTTGGCGTGAATTTTTTTTCACCAAAAATACTTCTAGGATTGTTAAAGTAGACAACCTATTTTGACCAAAAGGAGTTTTCGAGTCAGCAACCCAACTCGGAGGACAGCCGGGTCAAATCCGGAGTCCCTTTCCACCTAACCCAACGGTCAACTATGGATTACGTCAATATGAAAATTGACTTAATTTAAATTATTTCAAATATAGAATGTTTTCGAGGTTCAAGCTTTAAATAACTCCTTTACCAAAAAAAAAAAAAAAAAAAAACTTTAACTAACTCCACTCGCATTAATCGTCATTTGTTAATAATCACTTACTTTAATTTGAATTTGGCCTCTAATTAATAGTGACTTTTCAATTAATAAGCAGTTCCTTGCACGGCCAGCGTTTTTAAAGCCAACAAAGCTTGTGGTAAATGTCGTTTTCATCCCTACCTTATCATCAAAACCCAATCCTTATTCGTATACGCAACGGTATGACAATTGGTGGTCAAAATTGGACCAAACCGTCTAATCGGTCCAAATCCCAATGTCTTATTGGATAAGTTAAATAAAACAAAATCCAAAATTGAAAACAACCCAACACCCAAATTCGCAGGTAATCCACTAAAAACAATTTCTGATCTTTCTTACTTCAAAAAGCAGAAAAATCACTGCTATCAAATCGATTTGTTTCAAATGAATTTTATAACATAAATTTAAATTTATGAAAATTTTTTCTTCAAAAAACACTTTTATGATGTGGGTTAGATTTAAGTGAAATAGTTTTAGGAGGGATATTTATCAAATTTGGCACTCTAGATATAGCAATGATAAATTTCGTAACTTTTATCACAATCGTGAAATTTAATTAAGAAAACAAATTTATTGTTTTTACTTTCAGAAGTAAGTTTTATTAAATTTCTTGAAAATGTATTTTTCCTTTCAGAAATATGTAGAACACTAGTGTTGCTCAGAGTAGAAATAGTTGGTGAGTAATCAAACAAGTTCTAAATTGATCTACTATGTTTATAGATCGGTAATAACCTGAACCCAAAGTTAGTACTTGGTTTGATAATCCATCAAGTGTTTCTATTTCGAAAAACATTGGAAACAATTTTGGTTGTTTCTAAAGGCATACACACTTTTTTAAGCATTGAATAAAACTTGCTTTTGGAAGTGAAAACATTATCAGCAAAGTTTTACTAGAGTTGTCATGTTTAGAATGTCAAATTCCATAAATACTTTCTTTAAACACTTTCACAAAAACCCGAGCTACGTGCATAACTTTTGCTTTGAGAAACACTGCATCAAACTGTTTCTTGAATTAGAATTTTTAATAAATTACAATTTATGCTTCACAAGTCACGTGAAACCATGGTACACAATATCGCCAAATTTCTTTAGTTTTGGTTCATGGCGAATCGAAACCAAAAGCGAATCGTGAACTAGAGAGATATCGGCTATATTATCAAAGATTTGAGATAAAATTAAGGAAGAACACAGAAGCACAACCACTGATTGCTCTTCTCATCATCGTCGTTGCTTCAATTTCCGATCTCTGTCGCTCCTTCCTTCTTTGTGGATGGGGCAATTCTCTGTCGACTGCTTTAACTTCATCGCCGTTGAACCTTGCCGACAGCAAATCCACAAACTCTACTGCAGAATCTCATTCAGAGCATATCCGATTCCGTTCTCTCTTGGATGTCTAGCTACGACTCCGATCTCCCCGACGAGTGCTTGGCTTACATCTTCCAGTACTTTGGATCTCTTGACCGGAAGCACTGCTCTCTCATTTGCCGTCATTAGCTCTATGTTGAAGGTCAGAGCCGAAATCGCCTCTCCCTTAAAGCTGAAGCCGATTTTACTTCCTCTCATCCCTTCTCTCTTCGCTCATATATCATGAACTTTCGCACCACGTGTGAAACAAAACAATTTTATCAAACAGTTTTTAGGCAACTTTTATTTTTTCTCAAAACAAAAATCACCAGAAGTTGTTTATCAAATGGGTCCAAGTTTCCTGAATCATCATCCCAACATGAAAACGGGTTCAATCTGAACCCGGAATTGAACCAAACCGATGATTGAAGATGACCCATCCTCAGCCTGATCTGATTCGAATCCGTCCAATTAAAATGGACCCTTGCCAGCTTAGAAAACGCTCTGGATTGGTTCACGTGTGGCGACGTAAGAGAGATCTCTGCAAGAGAGAGAGAAGGAAGAAAAAAAAACAAAACAGGAACAGAGAAGACTTGGGGGTTTAAAGGCTCCGGAGCATTTTGCTGTTAACACAAATGAGTTGTGTATGAAAATAGACTAAACGGAACTAATTAACCAGAGACTACCGCCGCCGGAGAAGACTCTAAAAATAGAGATGGGCGCAGCTGACCTTGTAAGAACATCTAGGAATCTGATTGAACCTTCTTTGTTCTTTGTTGTTTTTTCTTTTCATTTATGTTGCAGATATTCTTGTTTTCTTAGGCAACGGAGGGAGAAAAAGAAGAAGTTGCAGAGAGAAAACTGGAAAGTGTTAAAGAGGAGGAAGAGAAAGATAATGGCGTTGGAGAGGAACCAGAGAAAGAAAATCTGGGTTTTCAGGAAAAAGTGGTTCGACAACCTTCACCGATGGAATTTACAGCTTCTCAGTTTCGGAATCTGAACCCATCAAACCCTTTGAGAATTGTTATGCAAGGAGCTCGACCTGTTCGTGTTCAAGCCCCAACTCCTTTACAAGTTCCACATCCTTCGCAAGTTCCACCTGCTTCAGAAGCTCCTCCTCCTCCTTCACAGCCCTTTCATTCAACTCGTGGAGTAAGTGAGATTAGATATAGATAGATTTAATTTTTTTGAAATGTCAAGTTATTGGTTCTAATTGTTTCTGGGTTTTTCTTTTTTTTGGGGGCTTCTTTTAGTTAGAGCAGCAGCAGCAGCAGCAGCATAGATTGCCAAATCTGAATTCGAGGCATTACACAAATCGGATATCTCTGTTTGTGTTTCTCCTGCACGTAGTTGCGGTATTTGGGTTAGTGGGTTTTCTTGTGTTCCAGGGAGTTCAGGGGCTATTGGAAAATGGAAAGACTTTCAGAGCTGAGAAAAGGATGTTAAAGTATTGGCTTCCTCAAGTTGAAGGAGCAACTCTTTTAAGCATCATTCTTGCCTTCTTATGGCAGATTACAGTCAGATCATGGCCTCAATTCATGGTCAAATTCATAATCTGGAGCACCTTTGGTTCTTCTCTTGCTGCAGGAGCTGTTCTTCTTGTCTTCCAAAAGGCTTCCACAGATGGAGTTGGTGTGGCCCTTGTTGGCTTTTCCATCGGAAGTGGACTCTATGCTTGCTGGGTTTCCCAGAGAACTGAGTTCTGTGGAAAAGTTTTATCCAAAGCTCTCGCACCAGCAGGAAAATTTCATGATCTGAGTCGACCCACTTACTGGATGCTTGGAGGCTGTTTTCTGTGGATTTCAGTTTGGGTATTTGCAATAATTGGTGCTCTTAATTTCTACTTACCTCCATTAATCATAATTGCTCTGATTGTGAGCTTAGCCTGGATTGCAGAGGTCATGAGAAATGTTGCTAACATGACTGTGAGTCGAGTCATATCTCTGTATTATCTGAGAGGAATGCAATCGAACACCCAATTTTGCTTTCAGAGAGCCCTGTCAAAGAACCTTGGAAGTGCTTGTTTGGGTTCTTTTTTTGTGCCTACGATTGAATTTCTGAGAATCATAGCTCGAGGTCTCAATTTGCTCGAAGGTGAAGATGAATTCATGTTCTCCTGCGCTCATTGCTGCCTTAGTGTCATGGAAACCATCTTCAGTTACGGCAATGGCTGGGCCTTTGTTCAGGTATTTGTTCCTGTGTTTTCTAGTCTTTCTTCCCTGTTTTACATTTCTGAGAATTCGTTGACAATGTTTGGGTTACTCGTCGGTTCAACATTTTGGATCGGTTCGACCAGACCGGGTTCGGAAAACTGAAATAATGTGTGTTTATGCAGATAGCTGCGTATGGGAAGGGATTTGTGAGTGCATCACAAGATACATGGGCATTGTTTAAGAGGCAAGAGATGGAAGCCATAGTTGACTCGGATATAACCAGTGCGGTTTGTTTCTTGGCCGGAGTTTGCAGCGGCTCCATCTGTGTCCTTGTCACTGCCACTTGGTCGTGGAAGGTTCATCGGAGTTTCACGGCTACCGTGTCTCTCTTGGCATTCTTCATCGGTTATCTTTTGGTGAGTACTTGCAATTATATTTCTATAAAGTTGCCGGTTTTCATATTTAAAGACTGATTCTAGGGTTTTTGGGTACGGCCATATTTGTTGCAGACTCGAATTGGAATGGCATTACCACACGCGTGTGTTGCTTGTTACTATGTGTGTTATGCTGAGCACCCAGAGAGCAAGCTCTTTGATAGAACGATTCCTGAGCAGATCGACTATATAAGTTCGGGCAAAGCCTCCCTTGTGCCCACACCAAGGGTTCCTGTGCCAAGGCGCTTCAACGTTTGAAAGATCAAGTGTTGCTCTCGGCCTAAATTTCTGATGAGTTGTTACCGAGTTAGGGAGCTGACCAAATTGGAAATGGACCAAACCTTCAACTGAACCGGATGGTCCAGCATTGCTCCAAATGTGGAATGTGGATGATGATGATGGTGATGATGTCGACTATGACCATGACCATGACCAGTGATTCTTTACTGGATTTGAAGGATGGGACAGAAATGTGGGACCCACTGAAAGATTCTCATTTACAATGGACACCAAACGAGGAGAGAGCTTTGTGTCGATTTATTGCACGAGACATGACCACATGACAACATGAGTGACGTGTGATGAACCGCGAGCCTTGGGATCCTATTGGTATATTCCGTTTTGTTATAAGTCTAAATGTAATATTAATTTTTTATCAAATATTTTGTAATTAACTCCTATGCCCCATTGTACTAATGTTGTATCTAGAAAAAAAATTCATTGATTCTATTTTTCTCCCCTCATCATCATAAGGTGTTAATTGGTACAGTTTCGATAATTTGGTACGGTACTAACTTTAAATACTAAAAATTAGAACTGTACTGTATTTTTTTTACACGATACAATATGGTTCCAGTATTTGCAAAAATGGTTCGATACGGTTTCGGTATTAAATCGGTGCAGGAAAACGGTTTAAACACAATATTTAGTGCAGTACAATTTTAGTACAAATGAACTCGAACTACTTTTGTTTTTAGTTTGTTAAGATCCTAATGAAATTGCAATCAAACAATTGATAGGATTTGATATTAGTAGAGACAAAGCAAGTAATTCTAAGAAGAGAGGTGAAGGACGAAATGAAGAACTGAAACAGAGAATTAAGGATAGGATAAAGGTAAAGTGTTTTAATCGTAAAATCACATTTATATTCCTTAATTTTGTATGGTACCAATTCGGTACAGTTTCGATACATACCAACAGTATGAATACCTAAAACCAGAACCCTACAGAAAAAATTCTATTTCGGTACATACCGTACCGAATTTTGAACGGTACAGTACTATGCGGTTTTAGACGGTGCAGTTCCGTACGGTTAAACGGTTTTAGAACGCAATTGACACCCTTACTTAATCATCCCTATCTAAGTCTCTTCCAAGAAAAAGAAGTCTCCTAATCTTTTTCAGATTGAAGAAAAGAAAAGACAGAATTCCTTACCATATTGGAGTTGGAATTCCTTCCTTACTCTCTTTGAAATTTTATTAAGTTTATTTCTGATAAGATCCATTTCTCTTTAGATGGAGGATATTTGTCCATTAGTCACATCCAAAGATTGATATTAAATTAAAAAATATATATTTTTATCTTTTAAATCTTACCTCAACCTTTAGATGTGATTTATGAACAAGTGTCGTTCATCTAAAAGAAAATAGATAGTCATTTTTCTTGTCACAAATAGACCTAATAAAAGTCCTACTTTTTTTTGACCTTTAACATGAGTCATTAGTTCTTTAATTATGTATATATTTTTTTGAATTAAACGAGAATTATCAATAACAAATTTGTCTTTTGTCTATATGAAAAGTCTCTTCTCTTTTTTTGAGAATGAACTAAGATTAGTTGGAAAGTATGATTTCTCTTCGTATTTCGTATTCAATGTAGGGATGATAAGATCATCACTTTAAGTATAAAATAAAAAGAATAACATACTAAGGGCCTGTTTGGTTACATGAATCCAGGAGATTTCAAATCTATGGATTCATGAATGTGAAAATTATACCCACTTGGTTGTGAAAATCTCTAATTTCATAAAATCTAAATATTCATCTTTTTACACTAAAAACGTGAATCCGTAGATTTATGGGTATAAGGTGAAATCTAGATATTTAATCTCTACTATAAAAATGCTAAACATATGTGCATTTACAAAAATCACAGATAAATTCACAGATTTCATTCCACATATTCGATTAACCAAACAGTTAATTTTATAAATTATGACTCCATAAATTTGAAATCTATAGATTTGAAATATCTTAGATATATGAAATCTCAGACTCATGAGAGTTTTGATGTTGAATAATAAAAATTTCTTAACTATTATCCCAATAATGTAAAAGGAAAGAGGACTCAAGAAATCTCAAGCATTAGAAAATGTGATTATATAATTATCAAGAGGTTACCAATCAAAGGGTGTTCAAAAGCATGGAAAGTGGCATCATGGAAAACGACATAAAGCTTGTTTGGGGACTACCCAAACACGCAATAATAAAACGTTTAATTGAAAATGGCAACCCATGAATGGACCACCGCTAGGGTTAAAATAAGTACAAGTGTGCAACTTAACATTTTAGTTGTTCACTCAAAGCCCAATGCCGAATTGGGATAATTCTCAGCCGTTGGATCGTAAAGGGTGGATTTTTGTTTTTGTTGGTATTATGGTAGTTACGTGATTCCTATCGCTTTCGGATTTTTTTTTATTTTTCCCCTCCCCCCCACCCCCCTCTCTCTTTTGGGTTTTTTTTTTTGTCCCCCCCAACCTTTTTCCTTGTTTAACTATACAACAACAACAACAATAAGCCTTTTCCCAACTAAATGGGGTCGGCTATATGGATTCTTGCCCTCCAATCGGTTCGTTCGGCCTGCTGATCAGGCCTGCTATCATATCCTTTCTCACCACTTCTCCTAGGTTATCTTGGGTCTCCCCTGCTCTTCTGTTCCTTCATATGGATTATATCACTTCTCCGAGCAGGGGCATTTATGGTCTCCGTTGGCGTGGCCGTGCCCCTCAACGACTTTCTCTAAGCTTATCACTTATAGGAGCAACTCCCAGGCCAACTCTAATATGATCGTTTCTTATCTTATCCATCCTAGTTTTGCCACTCATCCATCTTAGCATCCTCATTTCTGCTCTTGAGTTTATCTATATGATTCTTCTTAACACCCAACACTCTGCACCGTACATCATAGCTGGTCGGACAACGGTCCTATAAAATTTTCCTTTAGCTTTAATGGAATACGCCGATCACATAAGACCCGGATGCACCTCTCCACTTCATTCACCCTATTTTAATTCTTTGGGAAACCTCATCTTCTAAATCACCTCTTTTACTTATGATTGAACCTAGGTACCTAAAACAATCACTCCGGGAATCTCTTTATCGTCAAGTATCACCACTTCATCATCGCCGATCATGACTAAAGTTACAAACTAGATATTCTGTCTTCGATCTACTAAGTTTAAAGCCTTTTGATTCCAAAGCTACTCTCCATGATTCTAATTTGGTATTAATCCCCACTTGGGTCTCATCAATCAACACAATATCATCCGTAAAAGCATACACCGGGGGCCTCATCTTGAATGTCTTTGGTTAATTCATCCATTACCGGTGCAAATAGATATGGGCTTAAAGTTGACCCTTGATGTGCCCAACTGTTATCGGGAATTCATTACTTTGTCCCCCAACTTGTTCTAACACTAGTCACCGAACCATCATACATATCCTTAACTATATCTACATATTTACTTGCAACACTTCTTTTCTCTAGTACTTGCCAAATTAACGCTCTAGGGACTCTATCATAAGCTTTTTCTAGATCAATAAATACCATATGAAGGTCTTTCCTACATTCTCTATACCTTTCCATAAGTCTCCTAATTAAGTAAATAGCCTCCGTTGTAGATCTTCCCGGCATAAACCCAAATTGGTTCTCCGTAACTATAGTTAAGTGTCTCAACCGGGTTTCAATTATTCTCTCCCATAATTTCATCGTATGGCTCATCAATTTAATGCCTCTATAGTTATTACAACTTTGAATATCTCCTTTATTTTTGTAAATTGGAACCACAACACTTCTCCTCCAATCATCGGCATTTTCCCTGTGCTCATAATCTTATTAAACAACTTAGTCAACCAAACTAGTCCATGGGTTCCTAAGCTCTTCCATACTTCAATTGGGATTTCATCGGGACCTTGTGTCTTGCCGAGTTTCATCCTCCTTAAAGCTTCTTTTACTTCGGACATCGAAATTCTACGAATATAAGTTCGGACACCGGTGCCTTGGTGAAAAGTGTAATCGTCCGAACCATAAGTGCTTGAAGAATGCTCATTTAGTAAACTAGAGAAATAGGTTTCCCATCTTTTCTTAATATCCTCCTCACAAACTAATACTTTACCATCTCCATTTTTAATACATCTAACATGGTCAAGATCTCTACTCTTCCTATCCCTCATCTTAGCTATCTTATACATAGATTTTCCCCTTCCTTTGTGCCCAACTTATTGTATAACTCTTCATACTTCCTTTCCCTTGCTTTTCCCGCAATTTTCTTAGCTTCATTTCTATCTAACCTATACCTTTGAAGATCCTCAACATCCTTAGTTCTTTGCCATGTCTTAAAACTAGCTTTTTATTCCTAATGGCGGCTTGAACCTCACTATCCCACCACCACGTCTCTCTATAAGAATGGATCTTTCCTTTTGATTCACCTAGAACATCTTTAGCCACTTTCTTAATACACATAGCCATCTCATTCCACATTGCATTGGTATCCCCTTTAAAATCCCATTTTCCTTGTTTGACTACTTCATTAACGAAGGATTTAGAGTACTCTCCTTTCAAATTCCACCATCTTATTCGGGATAGTTTACCTTGGACCTTTTATATGTTCTTGGGACTAAGCACATATCCAAGACCACAAGTCTATGTTGTGCGTTAAGCTTTCCCCGGTATCACCTTGCAATCCTTGCACAACAATCTATCGTCCTTCTAGTTAGGAAGAAATCTATTTGGCTTCTATGCTGTCCACTTTTGAAAGTAATTAAATGCTCATCTCTCTTTTTGAAGTAAGTATTTATAATAGATAGATCAAAAGCGGTAGCAAAATCCAAAATTGAAATCCCCTCGTCATTCCTTTCTCCAAAACCATAACCTCCATGAACACTCTCATATCCTCTTTGATCTTTTCCAATATGTCCATTTAAATCACCTCCTATGATAATCTTTTCTCCTTGACGAATTCCTTGCGGTAATCCACCCATATTTTCCCAAAATTCTAGCTTTAGACTTTCATCTAGTCCTACTTGAGGTGCATATGCACAAATTATATTCTGAACTCTTTCTCCATTACAAGCTTGATAGCAATAATCCTATCACCCACTCTTTTAACATCCACCACATCATTTTTAAATCTTTATCCACTATTATACCCACTCCATTTTTATTTGTTTTCTCCCAGTATACCAAAGTTTAAAGTCATCCAACTCTTTGGCTTTTTACCCCTCCATCTAGTCTCTTGAATGCAAGCTACATTAATCCTTCTTCTCCTCATAACATCTATCAATTCTAAGCTCTTACCGGTTAGAGATCCTATGTTCCAAGATGCCAATCTAATCCTACGCTTATGCTTATGGACTAGCTTCTTTACCCGACTCGTCCCGGCGCGGGAACTCTTGCCTACTTATCACCGCATCCGGGCGCCGATGCGCGCGTCGCTCGGGGGGCGCCCTGCTAACCCTTGCCCACTTATCACTACACCCGGGCCATGTGTGCGCGTCGCTTCTTTTGTCGGGACGCCCTAGCATAGCTTTTATCATATAAGGTCGAATCCATGAAAAGGTTTGGCTAGATTTTTCCGGTGCCGTGACTGACGCACCAACCCTCCTCCTTTTCCCCCCCTGGGGGGGGGGGGCAGCCCCCCGCGGGGGTTTTTTTTTTTTTTTTTTTTTTTTTTTTTTTTTTTTTTTTTTTTTTTTTTTTTTTTGTTTTTTTTTTTTTTTTTTTTTCTTTTTTTTTTTTTTAATATATTTTTTTTTTTTTTTTTTTTTTTTTTTGTGGGGGGGGTGGGTTTGTATTCTCTCCAAAAAACCCCCCCCCCCCCCCCCCCGTGGGGTTTGGTTGGGCCTTGAAGCAAGTAAATTTGAGAAAAGGCCCAGCCATAGATGGATCAGTTGAAATTAAAAGACCCGTACAACCCACCAAATGTTTCTGTCTTGTAAAATACTCAAAACGGTTTTGGTTGTTTCTAGAAGCAGGAACATTTTTTTAGGCATTTGATCAAACTTGCTTTTAAGATCGAAAACACTATCAACAGATTTCCTGTCCCTAAACAAAACATTTCTAACAACAAATAATTATTGCATCAAAACTATTTCTTCAAGAAGAGATTTTCATAAGTTTCAATTATATTTCAAAAATCACTTGAAGCAAAACACTTTTATGAAGCCATTTTTTATAGAATATTTTTCTATTTTTTTAAAAGCAAGAAATACCCAAAATTGTTTTTGAGTGGGATATGAAACGGGTCCAAAATGATTTCCAAAATCACTTTCAAAAGCCCATTTCTGTGTATAATTTTGATCTTCCTTCCCATCAATTCCCTCGAAGTACCATTTGTGTTAATATTCTAGGCCCCGGAAACTATTATGATTTGCAAAGATGTCCACTCATACGATTACAAGGTTAGTGGAAAGTTGAATATGGAGCCATTATAAGAAAACCCTATCTTCTTCTATTGTTGGTCTCACTCGGAAGTCACTTCAAAGGTGTTGAACAGCTATAGTATTGTCTAGAATCTCATCAAATATTGAATAAGATATTGCTTAGGGTTATCTTCAAAACATCAAATGATGATGCTGGAAGTAATTAAAAAAAAAAAACTCAATAACTAATAAATAAATAAAGCTGCTAGGAGTTAACCAGAGGAGAGAAAGGATCAAATGTATTTGTTTTCAATCAAATTTGTGGAATGATTTATTATGAACTATGATTAAAGTGAAGATAGAATCTAAAAAAGATGAAATGGGCTATTGAAGAAAGTGTCCATTTTTTCCACAACATGGGCCCTATGTGGGTGGAAACAAGAAAAGAGCCCTATATGGGGGCGCATGCAAGGACCTTGTAGAAAATGAGCTATGACATTTATTTTCTTTTGGTCCCCCATCTCTCCATTTTTTGGGGTCTCCTCTCCAATGCATCATAAACATGGTTTTAGTGGAATTTGGTTTCGCTCCATTTCACATTGCCTTTTGTTATGTTCCTCTTAATCGGCAAATAGGCGACGCGTGGATATGTGAGATTTCAACTATTGGATGAAAAGGCTAAAACTGAATCAGTCCATTTAAAAATGTTTGAAAAAGAATTAGTCTGTTTTCAAAAGATGTGATAACTCTCCATCCAACGCTTGCAATTTAACCAGTCCGTGTGTCACCCATTTGACGGTCAAACAAACAAGATGAAAGGTAGTGCAAGACGGAGAGTATCTGGCTGTATCATTTCGGATTACATAGTGATATTTGCTACTAGTGAGACAAATACGATATTGAATATTTTGATAATCTTCTTTCATTACATAGTGAAATTTCTTCAGTTCCACTTGTGAATACCTTGAAACTGTTTCTATGTCTAATCGGTAATTAGGGTTCTCTACAAGTGTACAATTTTTGAAAAATTTATTAATAAACTATGATTGAAGTGAAGATAGAATCTAGAAGAAGATGGAATGGACTACCAAAGAAAGTGTCCATCTTTTTTCAAAACATGGGCCCTATAAGGGTGGAAACAAGAAAGGAATCCTAGATGAGTGAGGTGCACATGTAAAGGACCTCGTACAAAATGACCTATGAAATTATCCTGTCTGGTTGATAGTCAAGTGTAGGACGGAGAGTATCTGGCTGTATCATTTCGGATTGGATATTAGCAACTAGTGAGACAAATACAATGTTGACATTTTTGATAATCTTCTTCCATTACATAGTGAAATTTCTTCTGTTCTACCCGTGAATACCTTGAAATTGTTTCTATGTCTAATCAGTAATTAGGGTTCTCTACAAGTGTACAATTTGTGAAAAGACTTATTATGATCTATGATTAAAGTGAAGATAGAATCTAAATGAAGATGGAATGGACTACCCAAGAAAGTGACCATTTTCCCCCAAAACATGGGCCCTATATGGGTGGAAACAAGAAAGAAACCCTAGATGAGGTCCTCATGTAAAGGACCTTGTAGAAAATGACCTATGAAATTATCCTCTTTCGCTCCCGCCATTTCTTCAAAATTTTTTTCTTCTCACCTTGCCATTGCAATATAAACATGGTTTTAGTGGAATTTAGATTCTCTTTTTTTTTTTTTTGGTTGAAGAAGTTCCTTCTTCACCGTAGATGATGCAAAGGAAGGCACATGCAGGAGATTTTGCAACCCCCATGCACGTATGGGCGTATACTCCAAAAACAAATATACAAGTAGAAAATTATACAGAATCCCTATATCCAAACATTATTAATCTAAAGAAACAGATCCCATCATTGGATATCGCGAAATTCTTCTTTGGATTCCCAACCACCATTGAAATCTTCTCCTTATTCGTCACTGTGAAATCATATGAACCGCACCGCACGCTAAGCCATCGTGAACTTTTCATGTTCACATCAACAAAGATAGCTTTAGAATAATAGAGAAAAATCAAAGCTATCGATTATGATTCATGACTTTCCTATGCTTTTGTCTCCCGCCGTGGGAGAAACTCTCCATTCCCACACTTGGTGCAAACCCCAAAGCATGCGGGTTTTAGATTTCACGCGTGGTCATAACCAGTGTTTGGATTGAATCGATTGATACAGTTCGTATGAATTACCTAAAACACCCCCGCATGAATGGCCTTTTTCACCTTCATTGTTGGACTGTTTGGTGATTTTACAAAAAAATATTGGTTAGCGTGGGATCCATGCACGCGTGCTTGGCAACAGGAATCCTCTTACTCATTTTCCACCCTCGTCAATTTGCTGGTTCGTGTGTGCGTTCGTTTCAATTCTCTATGTTATACACGAGTGCAAGCCTCGTGTGCAATGGTCACCCGTGTTTAGTCTCACGGGTGTAAATCTTGGTGGTTAATTAAGAGGGAAAACAGAGAAAATCTTTGTGATTCTATGCCTTATAATAATAATGATAATTGGTGACAGTCACTATTCATAGCAGATCGGAATACAACTTACAACTCACAAATTACTGAGTCACGTACTGATCACTATGTTCATGCCGGATTCCGACTCGTTTTGGTTTGAAGAGAGGTGGTGGAATCGGAAGAGCTGCTACAGCAGAGAAGACGATATTATATGATGGTGTTACACTCCTCGATATCAGATTCTGAGAAGGAAGATGCTGAGTTCAGGTCCACCGGTTCCATCCGGGTTCATCATATAAAAGGCTTCCGAGTCACGACTACCCACAACTCGTTCGAACTTGGCTCTCATGTACATAAGCTCGCCTTCCAAAATCCTGCTCTTCTCTACCGGAATCACACCTGCACCAATCGACACAGTCTGCACCGTACTCAGCACGTGCCAATCTGACTCTCCACACGTGCGAGAGGTAGCGTAGCCGCATTTCCTACCGTTGCAGTACATGGTCCACATGGGCTCTTGAAACAGCTTCACCGACGTCGTCGACGACGACCTTCCACCGTTCGAAGCCTTCTCGCATTCGAGCGCAATCCTGACAAGTCCCGATGACATTTCCTTCACTAGGGCTGACGTGGACATCGCTAGTTCGAGTAGTATAACCGGTTCAGACCGGGGATCCTCTTGAACCACGAAGCTGACGTGGCCTTTCTTGTTTCCGAACAGTGTTCCGGTGACTTTACGGCCGAGTGACGGTGTCGGAGAGAAACGGGATGGGATGTTCAGCCACCGACACGTGACAGTGCCTGGGAATATGGAAGGGAGTGAGATAAGGCCGAGGAGCGAACGGATTGCTACTGCAACGTTTCTGGGTTTGTTTGGGCGAGTAAGTGATACGGCAGCGCCGCCGTATTTCTGGAGAACCGGCCCTTCTGATGCGCCGTCGACGGTGTTAGGTGTGAGTGGTGTTGATCTGACATAGTTTGCTGGTAGGATCTTTCTGCTGCTTCTACAGCTGCTGCTGTTCCTCTGTAGTATCACTTCCTCTGGTTTCATCGTTTGTGACAGATCAACAGAGAGAGAGAGAGAGGGTTAGGTTCTGGAGGTAGGTGTTTTCCTTTTCGTGGAGATGGAGAAGAAGGAACAGTGAGAGCTGGAATAAGAGAAGTTGTAGTTGTAATGGTATTTACTATAACCACTTCGAAACAGATAGAGAGAAAGCGGGAGACAGAGGTGATGATGGTGTTGGGAGATTGCCAATGAAAAGTGAGGCTAAGGTGGTAGTATATCATATATGTTAATGAATCCTTTTCGACAATTTATATGCACTGGGTTGTGCGAAAATGCCTGGTATCATCAAAGGCATCTCCCACTAGGCTCCTTTTGATGTGGAATTTGGACCACTACTATTCGACCGGACCAGCATTGAACCAGGAGTTGGCATATATCTGGTTCAATTGGAGGGTGGAAAGACTTGCATGCATAACATACATTTTACAGCTTTAGTACAAGTCTGGCTTGAATGAAACCTATTTGGCAAGCATTTTTAAGATTTTGTTCCAATCAAAAGAATCTGATTCCTTTAGGCTGCGTTTGTTTGTTGGAATAAAGGTGGGATGGGAAAAAATGTGTGGGAAAATTCTTGAAAAAAGTGTAAAATTTTCACTTTTCCTTTAAATCCCAAAATGGTAGATTGTTTGGTTGCTTGGGGTGGGAAAGTGGGAAATTTGTCTGTTGATGTGGCAGCCCAGCTTTCCCACCCCCATGCCATTTTAAAACCCTACATATTTGGTGGGACTTTGTAGGAAAGTTGGGAAAAAAAAAGTGGGAAAAAGATGGGTGAAGGGAGAATCACTTCACCCACTTAGGGTTGAGTAATTTAAGTGAGTGAAAAGGTAATTTTGTCTTAACAAAGTAATTAGGGTATATTGGACAATTTACAACTCAAAATTAACAGGCTTGACCGTTAAGAGGGGTAAGCTGCAATATTTGAATTTAAGTAAGGGGGGGGGGGATTTAGAACATTTAAGGGGATAGTCATAAATTTGGGACCCACATAAGGGGGTGTCATAAAAAAACTCTTTAGGTTATATTAAAGCTACCTTAAGGATGTAGTCAAGTAGACGTACGCTACTCTAGATAATGTCAAACTAAAAGGAAAAAAAAAAAAAAAATTCTCTGACCCACAATTCAGATTAACTTCATGTAGTAAGTATACAGATGTCATATCAAAATCTATTCAAAAAATGATAAGTGGTGGATTAATTTACAGACGCAGGAGACGTGGTTGTGGCATCATGATGGTGATGGAAAAAATGTAATTCCTCTTTCTATCCATCCATTGATAATAAGAAAAAATTAAATCTTGAAATGACTTAGATTACCACCGTCACAAGGTTGTCAGTTAGTAATGATCAAAACCTCTTAGTGAAAAAATCATGAGTTTGACTCTCATATTAAAGAAGAAATAACAAATTCGAGTTGATAAGACCTAGCGAAGTTTATTGGCAGGTAAGGAAGTGTACACAGAAGGCAACACCAATGGATTCCAAGCTCTCGGATTGAGTGGCCTTTGTCATCTCAGTGGCTCTGAATCATGTTGACTCGAAGGCCCTATCTTGTATCGGTCATGCACTTGTGCTTGTGAATAAAAGTTATTTTTACCAAAAGGAAAAAGAAAAACAACAAATACCAGTGAATAATAGACTTGTTAACCTATGAAAATTCAAATTAATACATAGATTAACCTCCTCAGGAAGAGTTGTAAATTCTAAAACAATGTCAAGATGGCTACGTTTCTCGGTTAGACTAAACAAGTGATACCCTCTTTTAAGAAGAAAAATCAAAAGAGAGACAATTTCATTTGGTACATGCGTTTGTTTTGTCATATTTTTCTTCTTCTATTACCACTAAACATTAATTAATCAACATCATCTGTGTTCCTGATTCTAAGATATGAGATATCCTCGTTAATTTTGGGTCTTGGAAGTATTTGCCTTCCAAGAAAAGTCTGAATTAGTTTAAACATTCTTCGTGGTTGGTTCATCGGAACCTCATGACCAGCTCCTCGTACAGTAGCCAATGTTATGCCGTCATACATAACTACAGATCCATCAGCCTGTAATCAACATTACAAATTAGAAAAAAGATTGAGTAGATGAAGAACATCAACTTAAACTCCAATTTCCTTCTTACCTCTTTGGTTCCCCAGAGATACCATTTTTTTCGCACAGGTATTCCCAACCTCCTTATTGAATTTCTGGTGGCGGTATATGCAACAACAGAATCCAAATCTCCACTGCATTTAAACATATACCATAGCCATGGTAAGAAATTAGGGTTTTACTTAAAACAATGAGATGCTGTAGAGGAAGCTTGATCTTCTTACCTATAAATCAGAATTGGGATTCCATACAATTTCAGGTGCTTCAAGATTGGTAAGATGCTAGAAGTACTGTCTTGCCAAGTTCGACTGAAAACTTCCCTGTAAATTTTTTTTTCAGCTCTCAGTTTCCTTGGTTGAGTTTTTTAAGTTGAAGCTGATGATCGCCAAATAAAATGAAAGTATATGAAGGTACCTGCAGCCTCCCCAGTCATCCCAACTATCAACTGTTGCACCACGATCTTCAGCGCTTTGGAAACCTTCAAATCTGGTTATTTTTGCATTCAAAGCTATTACAACTTCTGGGCGATTCAAATAGTCTCTAATTCGATCGTGGATACATGGATCTTCTGCTCCAATTGGACCCTGATAACAGAAATGAAAGATCATCAACTCAGATTAGCCATTCACTTAGGAAAACAAATCATAGAAGAACCTTAAATTACTTACGGAGGTCACGGTTATATTCTTGTCTTGATAGCACTTGGGAGCATAGATATTGTAAAAATCTGTGTTGGCATCGACTCTTAGGTAACTTACAAGCAAATAGGTGTTACATTCATCAGTCCTGTTTTGGGGTGGAACACTGAAATCACAGGTTTTCTGGATTATATTCCAGGCTTCATCAGAGATGAGAAGGTTCTTCCACAAGAATTCATACATTCCAATTGTTCCAAATGGACTTCCAATGCCGCGATCATCAAGATCATGGATAACAGGGTTTCCGATCTGTCAGCAACAACTTCAAAGTTAGTTCGAAAGCAAATAACTCGACATGGAGACTTAACTAGAATCCAGATCCTCTCCGTCCAAGCCTCTCCTCCATCTAGTCTGTCTGACCATCAGATGGACAATGCATGGATGGAGAGAATGGCAACTATTGATTCCAAATGATGAATGGAATCAGTCCATTTTCAAAAGGTGGGATTCCTCTTCTAAATGGATTGATTCCATTTCAGTCTTTGCATCCGACGGTTACCATCCTCCTCATCCACATGTAGTCCATCTGACGATGGACCGAATGGATGAGAGACTTGGACGGTGAGGATCCGAATTTGACATAACTAAAAGGGTTTGGACACAAGAGTACATACAGAGATGCCCTGGAGATTGATGATTGTATGATTGTTGTTGTTGTTTTGTTGAAGAATGGTATAAGCAAGCTGAGGCACATAATGGCCAGCATAGCTTTCTCCAGCTAAATAAACACTTGAGTTCTTGTATTCTGGGAATCTTTCTAACCAATTAATCAAGAATGTATAAGCATCTTGTGCAGTTCTACTGTCTCCAGTTGAAGTGTAATCTGATGTTGTGTTAGAGTAAGAGAATCCAACTCCTGCTGGTGAATCAATGAATAAGATGTTTGCCACTGGATCACAACCAAAATTAATGATTAGGAACCCTTAATTGTTTGATTTTTACAATAATGAAGATGAACTACATTCAAAATAATAGAGAGATGGTAAGCTCACATTTGTTCCATGAGTATGGATTCTGAATGAGATTTTCATTCTTTACAAGAAATGGACCTATTTCTTCAAATGCTCCATATCCAATTGAAGAACAACCAGGACCTACACAGAGACAAACAATTTGTAAAAGCAAAATGCAGGATTTTGTGTTCAGAATCTTCATTAATAAGAAAGAAATTGTTAGGTTTATCTTAGAGAATATGTGGGTTAGATTACTATTTAGTGGGGTTAATAGCTTACAGGGTCTTAATACATTGAGCCAATGCATGACCATTCAGTTCATTGACTAGACCACTTCATTGTAGATGTGGATTAGGGTTTGGGACTACTTTTATAAATAATTATGATGTAAGTCTGGATCCTCTACTCGTTTGGGGAGAGGTATGTGCTCTCTTGATGCTTCTCCACCATATAATAAGGGTGGAGCTTACCTCTGAGTACTAATAAAATGAATTAGAGACGAGTGTCCAATGGATCCTATGTATGATGAAAAAGCGTTAGGAGATGACATACCTCTCTCCTCCTGAAGGGAGGTGATCTGGACTCTCATAATGAGGTCCTTCAATCACTCTATCTTTTAGTTCTCTATTCTAATATTCTGTATCGATTCAGATTAGGGTTTTGAGAAAACCCATGGATTTTCTAACGAGAAATTAATATACCTCCATTAAACCAGATGATGAGAGGCTTTTCCTTGTTCATGGTTTTGGCTTCGGCAAAGTAGTAGTAAAGGGCTCTTCCGGCTGTTTTGTTGACAGTGATATATCCACCATATTGGTTAAAGCTCACAGCTTTAGGTTGCCCGGCCAACTTCAAGATCTTGTCGCTCTCTTTGGATCCCTCTTGAGAGATGAGCTCAGGATTGAAACCGGGTAGAAACTGAGTGAGGTCGTGGGTTGTGTTCACGTCCTCAGTGGCCTTGTACTTCGCCAAAACTTGAAAAGCATTGCCTTGTCGACTGCCATTGCTGGTCGATACAAGAAAGCCAAAAAGGAACAGTGACACAGACAGAAAAAGAGGAACAACAGAAATTCCGGTAGTCTTCATTTTTATCCTTCTAACTCTCCTTTTCTCTTCCCCACGACCTGAGTTGATCAAGGACCTCTCTCGCCTTTTATAATTGCATGGACGAACGGCAGTGGCAAAATCTTTGGTTGAGAATAAGACGGATCTGTTATGCATAAGATGGTCAAGACTGAAGGTGGCTAGGCCTATTTTTAGAAATCAAAATTTTGATTTCTTCTTTCTTTTCTTGTAAGTTGAATTCAAATTTACAACTGGGAGAAAGTTGGATTGATCTGTTCATAAGATTCGGTTTGAGCCAAACCATTTACAAAAATTTTGATTTAAATTTTAAGTTAATTATTTACATACGATATAAACTTTCGAACTGTTTGTTCAAAAATGGTATAAACTTTCGAACGAAGTGTGTTCATAAGATTTACTTAGAATGATAGTCACGACTGTGACTTTGATTGTACAGTCCTAGTCATAGTGGGAACATGATGCAAATGTTAACATATACATTTTCATGTATTGACAAAGAATTTCACCAAAAAATAAGTGTCTTGCCCCATAATCTAATTTATTTAATTATTTACGTCAGTTGTAGATATTATATATCCACTATGAAGTGCAGGATATATTAGTTATAATGTTGGTGTATGTTCAAATAAAAAATTTTGGATTAGTATTCTATAGAAAGATTTGTGATAAATTGTTTTTCATAAGATGATAATTTATTTGTGTGATTGAAATGTTTATACAAGTATTCAGTTCAGTTTACACACTTGGGCTTTCTTAATTGGTTCCAATGTGGAACCAAGGGGGCAGTTATTAACTGCATGTCCTACTGAACTTTGGCGAAACCGATTGTTATTGTTGACAAAGTGCTTAAGATGAGTGGGAAGTGCATCAGATGACATCTACATAGTTGTATTTTCATCATCAAGGGATATTTTTGTAATTTTCTCTAGATTTGATGAGGTGATATGAAGGTAATATCATGACATGGCATGGAAATGACATCTATTGAGTGATATGCAAAATACTAACACTACATTAACTTTTGAAGGAGTAGCTATGCCACCAACCATGGGCAGATTTGGCAGCAAGAGCATAGGAAGTTGCACATAGGGTGCAATAGGCCCCAAGAGGCCCTATACATAGGGCAGATGGGGCACAAGAGCTGGCTGGATTGTTGCTTAGGCAAGGCAAGGTTTCCATGCCTGCCATAAAGCTGAAGTTTTTCTTTAAGGTTAGCTTTTAGAGGTATTTTATTTATCAGGAGGCTTATGTTATAGAGAAATATGAAGAAAAGAGTTTACAAGAAAACTTAAAAATGCGGATGGGCATTGTAATAATTAACAAAAGTTGTGGAAGGGTCAAGAGGATGCAATAAGTAGGACTTCAAATGTTCACTATATTATTAAAAAATGAATCAAAAAATTTGCAATTTACTCCCTGGACTTGTTTTCCTTGGCTGTAACTGTCTAATTTTAAATCCGTTTCGGGTAAGAATTTTAACCGACTACTTAAATACGTGGGGGCGACGTGGGGAGGTGCAAGTAGGACTTCAAATATTCACTATATTAAAAAATGAATCAAAAAATTTGCAGTTTACTCCCTGGACTTGTTAATTTCTTGGCTGTAACTTTCTAATTTTAAATCCGTTTGGGGTAAGAATAGTTGCTGCATTCTCATTAAACGAGGGCTAAACTTGGTGCTTGCAGTTCTTTCTCATCACCCCCCCCGAACCGGCAAGGGGGGGGTCCTAAACCATTGAGATGCCAAGAAGCTTGGAGAAGTTCATTCGTGCTTAAAAGTGCAGTTTATGGAGGTTTTGTATGCCAAATGCCTTTGATAATTGGATTGATTTTTCTTTTATTTTTATTTTTATTTTTATTTTTATTTTTATTAAAATGCTTAGATTGACTCGAACTCAACTTAAGATGACTTCAAGGTTTTTAGTGGAGATTTTCTCTGGCCCCTTCACTCATATAACCACACTCATATGAGTGTAGGGACTCACATTGTTCTTGCCTGACATGGATAGACTGTGTGACTGTAGTTGTACAGGTGGAGGGGGCAGACTGATGCCAAACAACAACAACAAAATGAGGTTAAATAAAAAATTGAATTGGTAAAGAGAACTACTCTCTCAAAAATGCTTGACAAGAACAATAATATTCAGCTACTTGCAAAAGAGGCACAAAACACAGTTTTATAGGGTTCCAAGTAATCCGAAAACAGAGATAAAATGAAAATAGTAAAATTGTAAAAATACTATTAAAAAAGAATTTCAGCTCATTTTGAGTCCAGGGCCTTGAGGTACCCCACATGCATCATAGGTTGGGTAGAGAAAATATGGAGTCGAAGGTTTTTGGATATTCATCAGCCATGGAGATGATTTTGCTGGTATTGGTTAATTCTTTAAGTAGTTAGTCCACTTTGGTGTCCTCTCTCTTTTGCCTTCTTCAAATCATCTCTGTAGTGAATCATATTGAGAAGCGGGTCCTTGTTTCTTAAAAAGTTTCATTTCATTGTGATTCTCTTGTAAGTTGTAAGATGTTTGATAAAAAACCTAAACAGAATTAGGTAATAGTAGGGGATATGAGTCATTGGGGATAATTACTAATGTAACCTATCTTAATGGTCTGTGGGAGTACCATGAATTGTAGTTGGCCAATGGAGTGCCCCAGCCATCACGTCCAAGGTTCCATATAACAATCATTTGAAAGTGGAGTGTTTTGTTATTTAATTACAGAAAAAACTATAAGGGATTTGCAAATAGATAATTTATTGATTATTTTTTATGGAATATTTAAATAATTAAACAAAGGGATAATTACTAATGTCCCCTTCCACCTCTTGAGCTTATTCATCACTAATCGAACTCTACTTTTCCCAAAAAGAAAACAAAGAAAAAAAAAATCTACTCTTTGTGAAATTACTACTGCCATTCTTATTTTAATGGTATTAAAAGATTATTAAATTCTACATAGAAAAAAAAAAAAAAAAAAAAAAAAGGAAAGAAAAAGAAAAGGAAAGAGATTGTTAAGTTTAAGTAATACCAAACCTTAGGGTTATCTTTTAGGTTTTAAAAAACTAAAATGCATCACATCAACAATTAATTAATTGACGGAGCTTAATGGTATAGGACACCAGTAATTTCAGGAAAAATTGAAGGTAGGATTAGTAATTTTAAAATGTACGAGAAAAGGTAGTAATTAAACTAATACAAGGGGGATTGGTAGTTGTCCCTTAAATCAATTTTCACTTTTCCTCTTCTTGTTTTGTAACATGATAGCCTGATAGGACTTAAGAACTTGACCCAAATGAGAAGTCAAGGGCTCCATTGTATAAACACGAACACCAAGGAGCCGTGCACACTGTTGAAGCCTTGGGCTGCCTCCCACTCTATTGTGCATTTTCACAAATACCTTTCTCTCTATGGTGCTACTCTTGGAATTTGTTTAGTTTAGGATTTGAGAAGAAGATCGAAGAGAGGATGAAGAACAAGTGAGAAGAAGACAACTCAAAGGTTTAGAGTGGCATGGGCTCTCTTTGTTGTTTATTGTTTGAGATGGTATACGTCTTATGTATAGAAGATTTACAAAGAATCATAAATTTATAAATCTTGGGTTAATTTGTTTTACATTTAAATGTACTGAACAATTATCATAACAATATTGAAGACTTCCTTTAGACTTTACAACATTTCTAAAATAAATCAACAAGTTGATATATCTTTATCTCTTAATTACTAGATAATACATAAATTAGCCTCCCCTAGGAGAGTTGTAAAATCTAAATGAATGCCAAGATGGCTACCTAGCTATATTGACTGGACTAAATAGGTCCTACCCTCTTTCAAAATCCAAAGAGAGAGTCAATGAGTCAGTGATCACTTGGTACATGCATTTTTATTTTCTTCTGAATATGTTCATATTATCTGTCTTCCTCAGTCCTCTTAATTGTTAATCAATTAATATCTTCTTCGTTAATCCCTTCTTGTGCTAAGTTCATCATGGTAACGGCCCTCGGAAGTTGTTGTACGCGTTCTTCAACAAAAGCTCGAATGAGATCAAGTCCTCTTCTCGGCTGGTTCATTGTAACTTCATGACCAGCTCCTCTCACAGTAGCAAATGTCACATTGCCTTCGTATGTAATTACAGATCCACTAATCTGTAATCCACATAACAAATTAAAATTTTTATATTATAATGTCGTAAATCCTTTGTATACGAATATCATTACCTCATTGGTGCCCCAAAGATGCCATTTTTTCTGCACCGCGAGCTTCATCTTGTTTATTGAATTTCTGGTGGCAGTATGTGGAATAGCAGAATCCAAATCACCACTGGGTTTCATCACAAACATACATTAGCCATAGTTAGCCACGGTTGGATATCTTGTAATGAATCTTAAGAACTTCCATACACAGCAATTAATGAATTGTAAATTTAGAACAATGAGATGAAGTAGAGATAGATCTTCTTCTTGATTACCTATAAATCAGAATTTGGATTCCATGCGATTTCAAGTACTCTAAGATTGGTAATATGGAAGGGAGACTGTCTTGCCATTTATCTATCAAAATATCCCTGCAATTTTGATTATACTTAGTGGAGTTGTTTAAATTGAAGCTGAAGATGATCACCAAATAAAATGAAAATATATTGGTTACCTGCAGCCTTGCCATCTATCCCATGTACCAACTATTCTATAAGGTGGCTGGTCTTCCATGTAACCATCATCAAATCCGGTGACTTTGGCATGTAAAGCCATCATAACTTCCGGGCGATTTAAATAGTTTTCAACATGGTCATGGATACATGGATCACTTGATGATTCAATCTGACCCTGAAAACAAAATTTGAAAGATCATGATCAACTCAAAATCAACAATACAAGTCACTCAATTTCAGGTTCTGAAGTACTTACTGAGGGCAAGGGTTTATGGTCTTGGCACTGCTGAGCATAAATGTTATACAAATCCATGTTGGAGCGGGTTCTAATGTAATTCACAACTTCATCTACTTCACATCTGTGACTCCTCCTTTCGGGCGGAACATTAAAATCACAGGATGTCGAGATTGTATTCCAGGCCGCGTCGGAGATGAGATTCTTCTTCCATAGATACTCAAAAAATCCTTGACCACCAATGTAGTTTACATCTTCACTATCAGTGAGACTAGGGTTTCCAATCTGTGATCACCCAAAAAGTGAATAAGCTGATGTAGAGATTTGTAGGTACTTTGAAACCTCTCTTTTGGAGGAGTTTGGATCCTCTATCCGTTGGAATAGAGGTGGCAGGTGCTCCCCTCATTTTTCTATACCACACAATAGAAGTTGGGCTCATCTCTAAGTATTAGACCCCAATGGATCTCATGTGAGCGCTACTCCTATTGTGTGGTGGAGAAAGGTGAGGGAGATGACATACCTCTTGCTTGATGGGGAGGTGATTCGGACTCCTCCTAGAGTAACATAAATTGAAAGAGAAAGAGAGAGAATCACATACAGCAATGCCCTTGAGATTAATGATTCTGCTGCCTTTGCTGTTTTGTCGAAGAATAGTATAAGCAAGCTCAGGCACATAGTGACCAGCATAGCTTTCTCCAGTTATATAAACATCTCTGTTCTTGTATTCTGGAAACCTTTCTAACCAATTAATCAAGAATGTATATGCATCTTGTGTAGTTCTGCTATCTCCAGTTGTAAAATAATCCTCTGTCCAGGTAGAGTAAGAGAAGCCAACACCTGCTGGTGATTCAATGAACAAGAGGTTCCCCACTGAAAAGATGATAATCCTCATGAGATGGATGATTAGGAGAATCTTTATTGTTTCATTAATATGTTAACGAAGATGGAACTCTAAAAAAAAATGAAGAGAGATGGTAAACTCACATTTGTTCCATGAATATGGATTCTCAATGAGATTCTCTTTACGAACTAAAAAGGGACCAATTTCCTCAAAAGCTCCATATCCAAGAGAAGAACAACCAGGACCTGTAGTTGAATTACAACTCTATTCAAACTCCTCTCACACAAGGAAGAACAAAGAAAACAAGAAGGAGAAATATATATATTTTTTTGTGGCGGCCTTCATTCATTATAGAGAACCTACTTCCATGATATCAAGGTTTCATATAATTAGGATATTTAATTATCTTTATATAATCCAGAGTTATAATCAAATCTAAGTATCTTTGTCTTGTTTTCAAAAGCTAGTAAAATGCATGATATCTCATTCAAAATCACCATTGGTGTTCAAGAAATGTACCTCCATTGAACCAAAGAATAAGAGGCTTCGAACCCGGATCTGTTTCGGCTTCGACGAAGTAGTAGTAGAGAGCTCTACCAACAGTAGTGTTGACTGTGATGTATCCACCAAATTGGCCGAAATTGACATCTTTGGGTTGTCCAGGTAGCCTTAGTATCTTGTCATTCTCTTTGCATCCCAGTTGAGATATGAGAATTGGATTGAAATCGGGTAGCTCCTTAGTGAGATCGAGGGGACCTGTGACCCCATACAGTGGGTCCCTCATCTTTATGAAAGCTCTAAGAGAATCGCTTTGTCGAAGGCCATTAATGGTTGAAACAAGAACGCCAATGTAGAGGGACACATATAGAAAAAGAAGAAGAAGGGATCTTGCAGTTTCCATCTTTATCTTTCTTCTTCTTCTTCTTCTTAACCCGTCGACCTCAGTTGAACAAGATGTCCTCTGTCCCTTTTTATACTGGCAAGGACCAACAGGACTTTCAAAACCTTCGGTTCAGAGATGAAACCGCTCTCTTCTGGTGGACTAGGTCTATTTTTAGTGAATAAGTTGACGTCTGGTCAAAACAGTCTCTGGTTTATACAGCCGCTACAGGCATCCATGGGTTGAATCTGTTGAGGAGTAAAAGAAGAATCCTCTATGGCATGAGATCTTTAATTGATAACAGGAAAAATACCAGTTTCTTTGGAGCTTTGGAGAAGCTGGGGAATGCCTCCTATCACCAATATATCTGTTTGGTTAGAAATGAACTGTTCGGGATTTTACTAGGCTAGTGCCGCTAACATGGTGGTACCTGTGGTGCCACTGTTGGAAGATCATCACCTAGTTTTCATTAAATCTTAGCTGCTCAAAGCACCATGTGTACGTATAACCAATTTAAGTGAAAAATTAAAAATATGTTTTTCTTTGAAATGAACCAAACCATGTTTTGAGCGATTGAGATTTAATGAAGACTAGGTGATGATCCATGCAATGCTGGGCACCACAAGCACCACCACATCAATGGCACTAGCCTAGCAACATCTTAGTTGGGGAGAATTAGTTGCCGATCCCAACCAATTAGTTGGACTAGGAACGAACCGGCTACTAGAAAACAAGGAATGTTAGAGCAGATTGATCTTTGAGATTGGTGGTCTGCATCTGACGCAAAAGCCAGATAGGGAAGCAACACTACCATGTAGTAGGTTTTAAGAAATCCAAGAAAATGCTTGGATAATGAGGGGTATAAGATTTAGAAGTGTGTATTGTAATTTAACATTGAATAGATATATTTATACCAAACCTACTAAGGGTAAGTGTCATTAATGTGTCCTAGTTAGCAGCGTGTGCTCTCATGATATAGTTGTCCATGTAGAAAGAGGCATGATAGGTGAAGTGGCGGATGTGATAGTGTGGCATGTAGGCATCAAATGCATGCTATTAAGGGCTTGGAAGAATAGTTGTTAGGTGGTGCCTAAATGTGTAGGAGCCCACTTGTTTACTAACAAATATTTCTCACTTAAGGGGGGGGAATAGAGTTTCACCCCACTTAAGGTGTATACCAATAAAAAACTTAAAAAGAAAACAAAAAAAGAGTATGACAGATGAAAATTGAATATCTAATTCAGTTTCATGATTAATTTTTTGATTCCATACGTGTATAAGTAATTTTTAACCATTCATCAAGTGAATAAAGCAGAGGAATTAAAAAAAGAAAAGAGAATTAACATTAGAAAATTGGTTTTAATCACTGTTTTTCTTAAAAAATTAGTATGATACCCAAGTGTTATTCGTGCTAGTTGAAAAAAAAAAAAAAAAAAAAAAAAGAAAGAGGAGGAACTAATGGGGGAAGCGTTAATCCAGATCTAACTTAATACTTGCTACCAAAAACATAACAGGAGAAAAATTAACTTTAAATTCTCGCGTGTAGACTAGCCGTCAAGGCATTAACTTGAATCACGAAGCACGGCGATTTCGAGGTACAATCTGCCTATCATGTTGGTCACTCTGATATAGTTGCATCTCTGCCATCTCCTTCAACTCCTGATCCAATTTGGAGGCTTATGTGGAGCTTGCCCAGTGCTCCAAACTCCAGCATTTTGTATGGAAATGCTATAGTGGTGCCATAGTTGTGACGAGTAATCTACCTGAGAGGCATATTCCAGTTGGTGTTGGCTGTCCCATATGCAATAAAGACACAGAAATGGTAGTGTGTATGTACTGTTCAGGTGCTCCCATGCTACTATTACTTCTGAGTTATCTTCCATTAAGGTTAAATACTATGCTTTTCCATATCAACTATTTCAAGGATTGGCTTCATTTTATCAAGGATCACTTTAGAGGGGCGGACTGGTGCAATATTTATTGTTTATGGACTGGTGTTGTCTGACAAATATGGAAAACAAGGAATGGTTCCATCTTTATGCATGACACACTGAATTTGATAGTCACCATAGCTACTACGAATCATACACTGGCAAAGAATGTTTTCTTTAACTCAAGTTTGGTGAGGGATCCTGATCCTCCACCTGAGTTTCTGGATGTCATGCATGCATCCACCACAGCCACACCATTTTGTTGTTATATAGACAGGATGTGGAAAGAGTCCACAAGGCTGGGTGGTTGGGCTGTGGTGATATGGGAGCCTGACGGAGGCTTTGAGGCTTCCAGGTGCAAATTTGGGTCTTCTTTTTTAGTTTCATCTATGGAAGTGGAAGCTTGTTGTGATGTGCTCCACTTTGTGTTATCTCTAAAGCTTAACCGAATTACAGTATACTTTGATTGCCTATCACTTGTCTCTTGGGTGAATGGATTTCAAGTGCAAATATATTGGTGATTTCTCTAATTTTGGAGCATGTGATGCAGCTTGCCAATGGCTTTGAGTCGGTTTAGTTTCTCCACTTCCATAGAGCGGACAATTTGTTTGTAGATTTCCTTGTGTTGCGTTGTTCTAGGTTGAAGTTATCAAAGGTTTGGTGGAGTACTACACCGTTTATTCTTAATCTTGCTACTCAATCCACTATCATTATGGCTTCCACTTTATTTATTGCACTATTGATATGGGCTATTGTTTAGGGTTCTTGAGAAACCATCTAGGTTAGCACTGGGTTATTGTCACATCCCATCCGGTTCGTATCGGATCCATTCGAATACCCGTAAGAGTGATCCATAGTCACAAGATTAGGTGTACCGTACAATCATAACTAATCCACATAATAACATAATCAATGAATAAAGCATAAATATCGAATTCAATTAATGACAAAAGCATTGCCACAAGGGAGGAATCCCAAGAATCTCAAAACTAGATAGGTAATCAAGAATAAAACTGTCTTCCTAGAGTATTTAACTAAATGATAAATGAAAAAGTTAAATATTTCAGTGTCTCTAAAGGTAACGATTTTTCTAAGTGAAGGGTTGAATGCTGTATGAACACTCTAGACATGCACATGAGTCACCGTGTACATGATATCCCGGTAATTCGGTAGCTTGAGAGAATCCTTTGACGTCTCCTACTCCTATAACGTGGGTTCATGGTATCCTACAACACAATCTAAAACAATATTTCCACAAGGGGTGAGTTCTCTAGAACTCAACGAGATCATTAATAGCATATGTTCACATACTTAACTAATTAAAGTTTAGAACAAGTGCAATGCAATGCAAGAGTGTTCCTAGGATTCTAACCATGTTGGTATTTAACTAGGTAGACATGCATTAAAATACACACCTGCCTCCTTTGGGTAATCTCACACAAATCTTTGACGTAGTCTCACCAATCTTGAGAGTCACGAACGAGGTATAGAGATAACAGTCCAGTCAACGATCATGGCTCGGGTTTAGGGACACACTTTCTCACCATGACCATTGGTATGAGTACTAGTGCATGTTAAGGGAAATACCAAGCCCAATGCAAAAGTCATCTACGCCAACGTATTACTCAAGGTCCAGATACCTTCCCACATGCATCTCACACTCTTGGTTCAATGTCCTTTCAACTCTAGGGAATGTTATGTCCTCATAGGATGGATACCGATTATCGGATATGCACCCATAATATATTGGTTATCCACATATTATAGGGTATATACTCTCATGTCCCCTCACAAAGACTTATTGGTATTGGAGGACCACGAGCCCTATTCCTATTATATGCAACCTACCAATGAATGACCCCCACAATATGACTGTGTCCCCTCATGGAGTCTCACTAGTCTTGGGCACATACCTACCCAATACCACTACCAAAGGTCACTCAGCCTCAATTCCCATGCCGATATGTTAGGGGAGGTATTCCTAACCAAATGCAACTAGACATCGAACATATGCAACAAGTTCTACATGTCTATTCTAAGGTTCCAAAGGCAATGGTCTATACCACAACCCCAGGTTAAAATCCATATTAACAACAAATAACCCAATACCCAATTCTTAGCATCACTATGATTCAATAAAACTCCATGTAATCCATAATCTACCCATTCATATAAGCTCAAGAAAAATATGTTAATAATAGTAAAATAGGTATCATGGATATAACTTAAGAAATTATGATTCAAATACATGTTCACATGAGGTTGAATCCCTCACCTGATCATTGACACTAGCCTTATAAAAGAATGCAAGGAATAGTTTAGAACACCTCAAAATACCCCAAATATAACATGGTTTAAGTTAAATTAACAACGGAGATCAATCAAAATAGACCAAAAACAGAGACAATAGGGTCAAGTGCTGGGCAACCTCCTTAGGTGACCACCACTGAGTCAGTGGGGGTGGGGGACAATATAGGGGTCTCCCGCAGGGTGACCTCCATGGGTGTGCGAACAACACCTTGCTATGAACTGCGTCGTCTCGCTCTTTTGCTTCCGACAAGTTTTAGGTTATTTAAAGGTCCCAAAACCTTTCCAAAAACATGCCTCAACATTCCCAACAACCCTAGATAAAAGTACCAACTCATATTTAATGGACCATGAATCTAGCTTTTCTTTGGAGACCTTCCTATGATGAAAATTCAACAACTAAAATGATTGGAGAATCATTCATGTCACTTGATTCAATCAATAATAGGGTTTCCTTGATTGAATTCATCACTCGACAATGATCTCTTTCATCCTCAGTAAGAAGAAAGTAGAGGTTGGAGGTTAGGAATGAATTCTTACCTTCAATTTCTTAGAATTGGATCCAAATTGTGAAATCCCCTATGATCCTAACCCGGAAATCCGTATTGTAGGTCCGAGAACCCAGAGCGTGGGTAGAAGGCAATTGTGGGCCATCTAGATAGAGAACATTGAATTGAAACTTGAACCAATGGATGTGGATGATGATGATGATAAAGCTAGGTTGAAGTACGAAAGAAGATCTCACTCGAACGTTGACGGATATGGAAGGTGGATCAAGATTTGATTGGCAACACATTTGGAAGGTCCAGAGATTGGTTAAAACCTCCCTTATGTGTGGATAAAGTGTTGGAGTGGAGCCAAGGGAAGAACCACCCTCGAAACTGCTCTTGGAGAAATTCCAGGGGTCATGGTCAGTTGGGGTATGGGTCTCCCGGGGTGACCCTATCCGGACGACCCATACACTGCCTGCGAGTGAAAAAGGGCAGTTTGGGAATTTTGGTGTTCCCCTATTTAATGATTCCTTCGACTAAAAATGTGTTAGTTCACTCCAAGCCGTTAGAGAACATCAAAGAATTCATGGTGAAGAGGGAGAATGTTGTTGAGATCATCAAAAAAGCCTTTCGTTCACCAACTGAGTTTCCCTAAGGTTAGTATATTCTTCCTTCTTCTAGTTATCTCTTTTTGATTACTTTCCATTAGTGGATCCTTGTGGAAAGATCCTTAATTAAAAGAGACTTAAACCCTACTTTTGTTATTGCTTTAGAGTGATTCCACAAGCACTCTACTCTACCTTTTCTTTTTTTCATAGATTTCAGAGAAGACTATTTGTGATTCATTAGGTTTTCAATTTGAATTGAGTTTTTGAATGTTTTCTATTGTTAGATCTTGTTCTTAGGATTTTTTACTTTTCATTTTAGAAGAAGTTTAGAACCAAATCTCGTAGCCAACCCCCTTGGGTTGATTGATCATGGGTCTCCCCAGGCAACCCATACCTGTTACTATTTAAAAGACCCATACCTAGTAGTTTTGTCTTTTGTTCTCTTTTTTGATGTAGGACTTCTAGGGTTGTAAATTTTAACTAGCATTTAAATATAATTATTTGGGACATGTTAGATCACCTTTTGATTACTTCGAAGAAGTTCAATTTGCTTGCAAGGTGAGGACATTCATCTATATATGTTTATCTTTAAATTATAAAATGATGTTGGACATGCATAATGATTTATATGCTGCTATTATATGATTTTCACATTCATGCATGTAATATCTGAAATTATGTTCTTTTACTGTTTTGATGAATTACCAAGTGGTTTGGTTGAGTATGGGAATATCAGTAATATGCATAGACTTGAGTTGGGGTTGTGACATGTCCATTGCCTTAGGAACCCTAGTATAGACATGTGACTTAACTTGAAGTCTTAGGATGTCTTTTTGCATTGTTAGGAACACCCATGACATGTTATGACACTATTGGCATGGGAATTGAGGCCGAGTGACCTGTGGCAGCGGTATTTGGTTGGTGGGTGCCCAAAAATGTGAGAAGTATGAGGGGAGATAACATTGCTGTGGGCGCCATTCATTGGTAGGGTTGTATATAATAGGCTTGGGATCGTGGGTGCCCAAGAATGCGAGAAGCATGAGGGGACACGAGAGCTTCCCACCCATTATTTGTAAATGACCAATAGGGTTATGGGTGCTTAGTTTGAGTTGGTTGGTGCCATAAGATACAAAAACTCTAGACTTGGGAGGCTACTAAACCAAGAAGGCGAGAAGCATGAGGGGATGTATCTGGACCTTGAGTAATATGTTAAAATAGATGACTATGCATTGGGCTAGGTAATACCCTATCACGCACTAGTACTCATGCCAATGGTGTGGAGAGAGTGTGATGATCTAAATCCCAACCAAGGTTGATGGTGTGGACTGTACCCCTTTACCTGGGATCTAAGAAAGATTAGAGTGACAAGACCTACCAAGAGGAGGGCTGATGTCATATCTTAATGTGTATCTACCTAGATAGAGACTTGCATTGGTTAGAATATAGAAGCATTACCTCATTGCATTACACATCATATCACTTCATCATGTTATTATTTTTCATATGTTTGAATGGTGGACATATATATTTGAATTACTTGGTGAGTTCTTTTGAACTCATCTCTCGTTGATTTGTGTTTTTAGACCTTATTACAGATTAAGATGCCATGATGTACAAGATTACGACATGCTGTCCGCTGTTGCATACGACATGCTGAACTACAGGGAAGACGACGTACACGGTGACATGTGTGCATGTCATGACTATGCTTACTGAGATTAGTCACACATTTAGGAAGACTGAGATTACATGTGAAACTGAGACTTTGAGATTTATTTTTATCATTTAGTTAAAAACACTCTTTGATGTAATTGGAGATTTCTTTTCTTTCCTTTCTTGTTTATGCAATTTGAGGATCAACCTTTTTACCAGCTTTGACTTTGCTTTCGCATTGTTTTGAGATCCTTGATTTCTTATGATATTTATTCTTTTAATATTGAACTTTAATTTATTCTTGTTCATGATTATGTTATTATGTGGAATGGTGTGTGATATGATTTGAAACCAAATCTTGTGGCTGCGAATCACTCCCTAAGGTATTGGGTGGATGGATATCGGCTGGGTGGATGTGACACACATCGCAAGTCGTAATGAAAACTCAACTTTACTCTACTAAGGCTCTTCTAATGTTTTAGGTGAAAACGCCTTTACATAGTGTGTTTAGAAACAAAAATAACCCAATTTTGCCCTTTCCCATTCACGGGCTTCAAGGGGTGATCACCCATGGGGGTCGCCCCAGACACCTACCTCCTATCAACCTCCACCCTCCAATATTTCACATAGGTAAGGTCTCTTTGGCTAGTTTGTGTGCAATGCTAACATAAGCGTATACACCACTTTAGGGGCTCTTACCTAGGCTAGGGAACCTTGTAATTTCATATTGCATGACCTATTAATCCACCTTCCAAGTACATTTAGGTTCGCATCAGATCTTCTTTTAAAATTCAGCAAAATGTTGGATCCTTCATCTACATAGTCCACATCTATGGATTTCAGTCCTAATCCAAGGGTATCCATTTGGATGGCCACAACTGCCTTCTAAGAGCACCTCAGGTTCTTGAACTTGCAATATGGTTTTCGGATTAGGATCCTAGGGATTTCACAGCTATGAACATGAGGTCTTCGGCTCTGTAGGTAAATTTTGGTATATGTTAGGATAAACAATTCTAGGGATTTGAATTTCTAAACATTGATCCTATTATGATTTGTAGGGATGTTACTTCGATAATCACTAGGAAAGATTATTTAAAAATCATCTAGGGAGTCACTGGTTAATGAACTGAATGTCATCTACTCTTTAGGTCTGGTTTGGTCTACATTAGCTTTGTAAGGTTTTTCTGGAAAACTTGTGCATGGGAGTTTTTGTTATCATCCCATTCTCAATTTTTTTTTTGACATTTTTAATTTTTTTGATACGTTAGGAATCTATTTTAAATCATATTGTTGTTTAAAAGATTAGAAAATCTTTCAAAATTTATAATAGACTTTTTGTTTATGAATTCTTGTAAAAAACTTATTCTATTTACATAAGCCACTAAAATCCCAATGTATATTTCGGTTATAAAAGTAAATGTACATTCTTTGTATGAAAACCTTATTTTTTTTTCTCCTTTCTCTCACTCCCTAAGTCATAATGATTTGTTCTTAATTTTCATTATAATTTTTTATTAGATTTTCATTTTGACATATCAAACTTATTATTCATTCCATAATTTATTCTGGATAAAAGTTATCAAATTATTTTTCATTTTTGACAAAAAAAATTTGTTCTTGTATCCCTTTTTTTTTTTTTTTTTTTTTTTTGCCAACCTCGGTTCCAAGGCTTTGCCCTGACTAATCCGGTGTTCGACCCGGGTCGCACACCTGGTTGTGGTGGGTGAGTCTCCCCCCGTTGGTTTGTAGTGGAGATTGTGAGATCAGAATTTAGTGCCACTATAGTTGCCAAAGATGTGAAAGTGATAATTTTAAGAGTCTTCTTTGGCAACTATAGTGGCACTAAATTTTGATCTCACAATCTGCACTACAATTTTGTCTAAATGAAGTTGAAGATATACAAAGCATGCGATTTGAATTCGATTTCAGTTTTTCCTCCTCACTAATAGTTTGGATTTGATAAAAGTGATCTACTTCTTCTTGAATGTTGTCGTTGTTGGATTTGGGTGTCTTGTATTATGTGGATCCATGTAATTATGGTTTTTGTTGTATTTGTAATTGAAACAGGGTTTGAGTCAATTATTAATACTAGGGTAAAATTTTAATTACATTAGTTTCCCTATAAATAGTCTCTGTGGGATAACTTACCTATCATTCTCTGTAGGAGATTGTGGAATCAATCTCTCTAAGAAATTGATGAATTGGGGAATCAATCTCTCTAAGAAATTGATGAATTGGGGAATCAATCCTTACAAGGAATTGGGGAACCCATCATAGGGATAGGGATTGGGCACGGAAGCAAAGGCTAATACTTTGTGGGTGTGAGGTTTCCTGGAAATAGTAAAACTTTTTTTTCCTCTCTGGTGGACGTAGGCAGAGTTTTGTCGAACCATGTTAAATCCCTCTTGTGTGCTTTGCTTCTGTTCTTCTCTGTTTGTAGTTGTGCATCCATTATCCCTAACAAGTGGTATCAGAGTGAGGTTTAGTGGATCGTTGACGGAGGTGTGTGAAGATCTAGAAAGAAGATGATAGGTGCCAGGAGAATGGAGAAGGTTTAAAATCCATGTACTCCATTAAATTGATTTAAATCGATGGATTAATTAAGAGCAATTGTCATGGCCCCCTAAAATAGAGACCTAAGAACGACCCCCCCTTTACATTTAAAAAACACCCCAATTCATTAGACATACAAGTCCATTCTGTATGACTGAACCTGTTTTTTTTTTTAATTTCAAAAAACCCTTAAAATTTTTGGAAAAATAAATTTTTTAAAAAACTTGTAAATGACCAAAATATCCTTACTTGTATTTTAAACATAATGATTCATCCAACCCTTAGGTGGGTGAAGGGATCCCTTCACCCATCTTCTTTGCCTCTCTCTATAATTTGTGGGGGGTGGCCGCCCGCCCCCCCCCCACAAAAAAAAAAAGGAAAGAAGAAGCGACACCCACGGCACAAGAACAAGAAGATCAGCAATTCAATACATCATTTCCAATCGATGGGATGTGGAAGCGGCTTCTCGTCTCCAAGGAATGGAAAGCTCCGCATCCACCCCCCCTGCATCTCTCCTCATCTCAAACCCGGTCATCATTTACGCCCTTCACCATCGCCCCCCCCCCCCCCCCCCCCATCCTAGTGCAACTTACACCACCTCCTCCTCCGTCAACGATGCACTCCGTTCGTCCGCTCCCAACACCCTCCCACACCCTCCAACATTGTAATCTCCGACTTGATCTAAACACTTTGCTTTAGTAAGGGAAAACACAAACTTGATTAAGACGAACCTATATCCAAACCACCAGGACAAAACAAAATCAATTAAACCAAGAAGGGATTTATTCGTAGGTGTTAAGAGAAGTGCAATTTTTTCCTGGTTTTTCAAACGATTTCCGTAGGTATTGAGTTTGATTTGGATTTACATACACGTCTTGTTTTGGTTTTGGTGCGGTTGCGGAGATCAAGAGGATTTTTGCCTTTGTAAAACCAAGAAGGGATTCAAAATGAAAAACAAATATAATATGTTAAATAAAAGAGAAAAATGAATCCCTAAACTGAAAATCCAAAGATTGCGGTGATTTTCTTGTTAGGTTTTGGATTGCGGTGATTTCATTGTTAGGTTTTGGATTGTGGTGATTTCACTGTTGCGTCGTAAGAGATCTAGGGTTTTGAATGGTAAGAGAAATAAGGGCGGGTTGTGGTTGCCGGCTGGGAGGGGATCTGGTTGTCGCCGGCAATAGGCAATTTTCAATGGTGGTGAGTATTTTCAGTGTGGGATGGGAAGAAGATGGGTGAAGGGATTCCACGTAGGGGTTGAGTGAATCATTTTAAATACTTTAAATATATGTAAGGGTATTCTAGCCATTTTACATGTCTATGATTTTTTTTTTAATTTTTTATAAATAAGAATAAAATTTCTTAGAAAATAAATTTGATAAAAAAGGGTATGATAGTCTTTGCAATAATATAACTAACCATTTTAACAGAATAGGACCTATGTGCTTTTCAAACATAAAGTGGGGTGTGCATTGCTTTAAGGTCTCTATTTTGGGTTGTCAGTGCAATTTGCTCATTAATTAAAGTTTAGTCCAACCAAGAGAACATTAGGTCATGTCTTCGGATCTATGGAACAATAGAAAAAATGGCAGAAAAATTTTCTTTATTTTACAAAAAGTTATCTAGTAAAACCATCTAAAACTTATATTAAACTAAAAACATAGAAGAAGAAAACCAACTATACTTCGATACAAATTTGGAGAAAGGGAACAAACATTTATGAAAGAGGGAAAGAAAAAATAGGGGCTGTTCAGCCATGCATGCCTTTTTTTCAGCTTTCTGAAGTTTCAGGGAGGTTCTTCCCTTCAAGGAAATACTGGATAAGTGTAAGTGCCCTCTTTGGCTGGAAACTTGGGACCTCATGACCTGCTCCTCTCACTGTAGCAAAGGTTAGGCCATCCTTGTATACAACACTGTACCCTCCAAGTTGCAGATTCTGTAGGAAAGAACAAAAGTAATTAAGACTTTCGTGGTTGAGTTTCTGAAAATATGATTTGCTCAGAGAATTGAAATTCAAAATTTAATGAAATTCTTTGCTTTCTGGAAAATAAAAATGTTCCTTTAACTGTAACAGTAGAAGTTGAATAAGGAGCAGTTAGTTACCTCTTTTGGTAGAAACCAAGGATACCATGTTTTGTTCACAGGAAGTTTAAGTTTATTGAGAGATGTCCTGGTTGAAGTCACTGGAACCCTTCCATCTGTATCACCACTGCATTCGTTCAATCAACTAAACACATTAGCGTTGATGATTCATGAGAAAAAATGCAAGCCCAAAAACAAAAACAGAAGAAGAAGCAAGTGTTTTCTTGCCTATAAACCCAAACTCGTACTCCATTTGCCATGGCATTCCTCAATAGAGGAAGAGTCGTGGATGCACTATCATTCCAAGACATGATTACTCCACTGCAAAAATCTCTAATCAAATTTACAAATTTCTATAGAAAGTTTAAGAGAGAACAATAATCATATCAAATCTAGTAGATAATTTACTTATTTTTCAAATGCTGCACAGACCTGCAAGGTGACCAACCGTAGCTAAGTCTGGTGACGTCGGCATGTAGAGCTTCTTGAACTTCAGGACGGTTCAAATAAGGTGTTACATAATAATCACTACAGGGATCAAATTCCGTGATCTGCAACAAATCATCCATCAGGGTAAGAAAATGTAATTATGTTTACTTACTATTCTTACATTAGTAGATCAGCAAAGGTAAGCTTGGGGTCTTTTTGGTATCAAATATCAATTCTATATTTTTCCTATTTAAAAGAGACGAAATATAAGAAATCATTTTTCGTAAAAAATGAAAAACAGTTTGGTAAACTTTGTTCAGAATAAATTGCCAACGTAGAGCTGTTCTAGTGGTTGAAACCAACCCCTCTTAGTGAAGAGGTCGTGGGTTCATCTCTCGTTGAGGCATACTAATATCCCCATCCCCCGGCTTAATAAAGCCTCTTTGAACAAAAAAAAATAAAAAAATTATGGAATAAAAAGTAAGTTTGGTATGTCATAAAGAAACAATAAAAATGAAAATTAAGAGTAAATCATAAGGGTATGAAAGTGAGAAAATGAATAAATAATAGAATTTTTATAAAAAGAATGTATGTCTACTATTATACCCTTAATTTGCATTTGACTAGTCTAAAAAATAATAGAACACATTTTTGACCCAGAATCCATGTTTAAAAAAATTTGTTTGGACTTTTGGAGGTTTTTCTATTCTTTTAAATAAAAGGAATTTAAGGGCCTGCTTGGTTATATGAATCAAGAGATTTGAAATTTCTAGATTCACAAATGGGAGAATTATACCGTTTGATTTTGTGAATCCTTGGATTCATGAAATTTAGAGATTCATTTTTTTACACTAAAAACGTGAATCTGTAGATTTATAGGTATGATGTGAAATCCAAAGATTTCATCTCTACTATAAAAGTGCTAAAATTTGGTTCGTGAATCTGGACTTCACAAATGGGAGATGTTTGGTTGTCAAGATGAATCCCCTAACGTGCAGATTTCATTCTAAACATTTAAACCATAGTCACGTTTCATTCAAAATTCAAGCTAACCAAACAGTTAATTTTATGAACCATGACTCCATAGATTTGAAATCTTTAGATTTCTGAAATCTCCAAACTCAAGTAACCAAACAGGCCCTAAAATAGATACCAAATACATTAAAAAATATAAAAAATGTTAAAAAAAATGAGAGAATTGTTCCTTAATCTTACCGACGCTTTCTTGGGTTTGTCAGTTAGATCAGAAGTGTAACATAATGGACCATAGATGTTGTAGATATGGAGGGGGACAACATTTGCATCAGCTTCATTGGCAGCATTTTGGCACAGCCTGCTTTGTGGCTTTGCATTTTGGGAGAAATCACAGTATCTCCTGATATTATAGTAGGTCTCATCAGAAATGAGAGCATGGGTCCAAAAGTATTCATACATGCCTTTTGTATCTGTTTCATCATTGATCACTGCATTTCCAATCTGTATTTAACATCAAATATAAAACAAAAGGCTAAGCAACAAACCCTAGATAATAAATTGTTCAGTTAAAGCAAGTCTCTGCTATTCATCTATACTGTAGAGTAGTGTAAGTTTCCATTAGAGAAAGAATCTAGGAAGAAAAACAAAGTTGTATAGAGATGGAGAGTCATACAAATATCCCTTTGAGATTGATGGAGGTTCTATTTGATTTCTTGTTTCTTTGGATTATGAGATCTGCAAGCTGGGGCACATAATGGCCTGCATAACTCTCTCCTGATAGATAAAAATCCCTAGTTTTGTACTCTGGAAACCTTTCTAGCCAATTAAGCAAGAACGCATAATTATCGATTGCAGTAATCCTGTCTCCACTGGCATCATAATCATCTGTTGTGTTTGAATATGAAAAACCTACGCCAGCGGGAGACTCCAAGAACAGAACATTGGCCACTGAAGAATATGCAACAAAAATATAAGAAATCCGTAAGAAAAGAATACAAAAGTAGTGCATTATGAAAGCTATACCTCTATTCCATGCATATGGATTCTTATAGAGTGTTTTGCCATCACTATGCACCCGAAAGGGACCAAGCTCCTCCATTGCTCCATATGCAAGCGAAGAACAACCAGGACCTGGAAGAGACGGAAAAAACATTAAATTGTGCATTACAGAAGATCTTGAATGGTGGTTACTAAATAATATTGCTGGCTTTGAGTACGTCTTGAATTCCACAGAGCCATATGATTAGAGTTTGACTGCAATTATGTTTCGAATTAGTTTTGACTTAAAAACTTGTACAAATGTTAGAGTTTAAAGGAAAATTTTCTCGCTCTCTTATGTACTTACTCTCTGTTAACTCTAATTCACTTCTCAAAAGTCTCATCTTGATTCTCCAAAAAATGAACTTTTACCCCTCATTCTCTCATGATATTTAAGTGCCCAAAGTTACCTTTTGTTTTTACCCCTTTCATTTGTTGGATATTGATTTTTTTATCTATTTTTTTCTTCATTTTCTCATTCTTTGTAGGAATTCACACTTTGATGTACTTTTTAATATATATATATATATATATATATATATATATATATATATATATATATATATATATATATATATATATATATATATATATATTTATATTTAAATTCTTCCTTTTTTATAGAATGTTTTTTCCAGGAATCCATTGATTGTGACTTAGATGTATTTTCTTCTTCTTCTGCTTCTTCTTCCATCTTTTATCAGAATCAATTAAACATCAATTATTTGTTAGTCTTACTTGATTGGTAAGACCAACACCTCTTACTAAAGGGGCCTTAGGTTCAACACTTTCTAGCGGCGTATGCAGCATATGTAATGTCCCCATCCCCTATATATAAATAGTTCCCTTGTACAAAAAAGGGAAAAAAGAAAGAAAGAAATATAAATAGAAATTAAAATTGAAAAAAAAAACTTCTAATGAAAGAGGGAAAGGAAAAAACAAAAACACACCTAATCCCATATAATGGGGTCTTATAAAGGGAAATGAGAAAAAATGATAAAAATTGATAAAAAAGAAAAAAAGAAATTGCTTTAGAGACCAAAGAGACAAAAATAGAAGATAATTCTGACTATTTTAAAATATCAAAGAAGAAAGAAGGGTAAAAGTTCACATTTTAGGGGAGTCATAGGTGAAACTTTTGACAGAATAAATAGAAAGTACAACAGAGAAATTTTTTCTTGAGTTTAAATTATACAGGAATTAGGATACTAGATTTTTTTCAATACATATTGTATCTGTTAACGCAAACAAGGGGCAGCACTTTATAAGGTGGAAGTAAGAAATTTTGCTCAACCAGGATAAATTCCTTTCTATTGTGAATCTGTTTTCTTGCATTCTTCTTTGAGGTTGTGCATCCGTCCACATCAAACAATACAAGCATAAAGAAGTCATAGAAACAGATGGTTCGAATACCTATTTGAATGCTCTCAAATCTCATCATGATGATATGAAAAAAGAATATAATTCATTAGAAGCTCATGGGATATAAATATAGAAAATCAACTAATGCAGATGCTGCAATTGAGTTCATCTTTCCCTCATCTTCTCTACCTCTCACAGAGATGAAAATGAAAGAATATTAAGAATAGTATCCTTGGTAGAATATTGATTAGATTACATGAATTGTGGTTACTAATTAATAATACAAATGAAACCCAGAGAATAATGAACATTAGAACACAGAAAATGAAAGTATACCTCCATTAAGCCAAAGAAGGAGAGGTTTTGTTTCTTTGTCTCTTTGCGCCTCTACAAAGTAGTAATATAGTGCTCTACCAGCCGATTTGTCTACAGTAACATAACCTCCATATTGAGAGAAATTAACTGGAGGCTGTCCCGGAAGCTTTTCAATCTTATCTTGTTCCTTCAAGGATTCCTGAGGGTACACATGAACCTGATTGTCATTAAAGGTTTCGGTATCTGTAGCAAATAATTCTGTGTTGAAGCTTGCTTTGTTCAGCAACTTCCTCTTGAAAAGACGATTAAGAACATCTGATTGTCTCTCATTCTTCCCAGCTGCAAAGCAAATGAGCGAGGAAAGAACTACTAAAGAAATTAGTCTCTTCAGGTTCATCTCTTCTCTCCTCATTTCTCTGCGTCTACCAGTTCAATTATGCTCTCTCAAATCCATCCTTGTTCTTACTGGGTTTCTAATACTGTTTAAACTGTTAGATTGTCTGTTATGCCGTTTTTTTCTTTCTTCCAGTTTAAACTAGATCTCTACCACAATATTTCCAATAATTGGTTTTGGAATTGACACAACCAGATTCTTCTGGATTCCATTTCAATGCTTCGCGTAAGATTCACCGGACCCTCTTCCTGTATTCTCTTATAAATCGTCTAAAGAAGGAAATTCCTTAAAATGTAGTTTTCTGAAAACATTAACTTCTTCTTTATTAGCTGTACTATTGTAATTTCTGTTTTGAGTCCGAATCATAGCCAGGGAAAATATGTGATTTGTGGGAGCCTTTTTTATTAGCTGCACTATTGTTATTTCTGTTTGAGTCTGAATCATAGCCAGGGAAAATATGTGATTTGTGGACCACAAAAGTGGGGGAAAAAAAGAAAAAAAGAAAAAAAAAAAAAGAAAAGAAAAAGGTAAGTATGAAAATAAGTTGGTGTGAATGTTGGGTTTTCTTTTTTCATAGGAAATTTTTTAATGCCAACCCCTGAGTTACTTTCTAATATTAATTACATAATTTATCAGTCAAACCCCCTATTACTAGACTCTCGATCACCTCTTCCTTTAGGGAGCACTATGTGCTTTATGTACGTTTTTTCGCTACACATTGTGGGCCACTTCTAAATATGATAAAATAATTCAGAGGTAGGACCCATATGGTCCCCACACAATATGTGTAGTAAAAAATTGTTAGGACAGGGAGGTGATCCGAACTCCTATTACTAACACCGTTAGTCTCTAGCTAGTTGGTCTTTATTTGTCTATTTCTAATATTATCCTCTTATCCTAAGTTTTAAAACATTATCCATGAACCATATCTCCCAAATTATATGAGAATTTATGATTAGGAGAGGAAGAAGTCACAGGTAGTAGAGGGAGAAAAAAGAAGCAAGTCTGAGTGTAGGGTTTTTCAACTAAGATTATTCTTGTTCTTTTTGAATATTTTACTTGCTTACGTTGACGACTGATTATAATTTCCTAATGATAGGGGGTGACATTGATATATTTTCACCCTATAGGAGGTCTGATAGATAAATTAGATAACTCAAAGGGTGACATTAATTTTAGGGAGTAACTTAGTGGGTGGTGCTGAAAATTTCCCTATTCTATGAAAAAAAAGAAAAAGATCTACAAAGATCTACTTCATAGAGCCCCTAGGGGAATTTTACTTGCAAAGAAAGGTATATAGTGCCATTAAAAGAATATTAAAGGACATTACTAAAGAAATTAATAGTTCATGGAAAGATTATTTAAATTTTTAAAATTTGAACACTTGAATCTGCTTCGTTCTCAAACTCTTCTTCGTAGGACCTAGATGAATTAGATGGCTTTTGTGCATCAAAAGATTTGAAATCTCTTCGAAAAATCCATAGTTTTATCTTGAGCAAGGCTCCTCCCTATCCACGCCTGAGGAGACCTCCTAAAATCTTGTCCTACATAGTCTTTGCTCCGGCAACCTCTTCTCCACTAAAGGATTCTTTAGATTTTTTGAACAAACATAGAATGTCTGCAAGATGCATACATATTTTCTCCATCTTCACCTAGTGTCTGCGAGTCTAATTGAAGAAAGGGAGATCTCAAAAAGTAGGTGAAGGGAGATTGTTTTTGAAGAATTTACAATAATTGATTGACTCTTGGTGGAGAGAGAAAATAGTGGGATGCACAATCAAACCTAGATCATTGGCTCTTCTGATAGGGAAGGGTTTTTTGGAGGGTTCACATCCTCTACAATCCCCCTCCCCCCCCGCAATTCTCTTGTAATTCATATATAGGATTGTGATACATAACAATTAATAATCCAATGTTTAGGATTAGAACCCAATTAAGAAGTGAATCTAATAAATCCCATGGCAATTAATAATCCATTAGAACCCAATTAAGAAGTAAATCTAATAAATCCCTAAAATTAAGCCAAGAAAAGAGGAGAGACAAAATGGGAGAAATTTTAGGAATTCATTAGATTCAATCTTTAGTTGGGTTTTGATTGTAACAGTTGGATTATTGATTGCCACTTATCACAATCCTATATATGAATTATAGAGAGTGAAGAAGTGAATCTAATCAATCCCTAAAATTAAGCCAAGAAAAGATGAGAGACAAAATGGGAGAAATTTTAGGAATTCATTAGATTCAATCTTTAGTTGGGTTTTGATTGTAATAGTTGGATTATTGATTGTCACTTATCACAATCCTATATATGAATTACAAAGAATTGCAGGGAGTGAGAATTGTAGAGAATGTGAACCCGTTTCCGGAATATCAAGGGCGTGAGGTAGAAGGCAGGGATCATGCCCTGCAAATATAATTTTTTACTTTTTTTTAATTCTTAATTTAATATAATAACCTTTTAGCAAAAAAATTATGGAAAGATTAAATCATTAAATAAAAGATTTATTAGGATTGCATTGCCTTCTACAAATTTCATGAACTGGGAAGTTTCTCCCCTTTGAGGAAATACTGGACAAGAGTAAGTGCCCTTGCTGGCTGGTAACTCGGAACTTCATGACCAGCTCCTCTTACTGTAGCAAATGTTAGGTCACCCTTGTATGTGAAAGTGTATCCTCCAACCTATAAATGATGAAACTAGTAAATGGTTTGTTGTTAATTAGTTACCTCATTATTTAAAAACCAAGGATACCATGAAGTGTCGACTGAAAGCCTGAGCTTATTAAGAGATGCCTTTGTTGATGTAACTGGAACCATTCCATCTATGTCTCCACTGCATTCATTTAGTCCACTAAACGCATGTTAGTTTGAACTAATCAATCTTATTGAACTTAAGACTGTGGATGACTTGCCTGTAAACCAAAACTCGAACTCCATTAGCCATGGCCTCCGTCAAGAGAGGAAGTATTGTCGATGGGCTATCGTTCCATTTAGTGATTACATCACTGCAATTCACATTAGTCTCTAATCAAACTTACAGTCTTTCATTGACAATTTAAGAGTTAATTTAACAATTTCATCGTCTTCTTTTAAATGCTCCACACCTGCAAGGTTCCCAATCAAAGCTAAGTTTGGTGACATTGGCATGTAGAGCCTCTTGAACATCAGGACGGTTCATATAAGCAAGCACATAATAATCACTGCAAGGATCAAAATTCAAGACCTGCAAAAAATAGTTCGTTAGGGAAGTTAGAAAACTCAATCAAAGATGTTTTTTTTCTTTTTCTTTTTTGCAATTGAGCTTACCGAGGCCTTCTTGTCTGGGATTGTGAGATTGGAAGACAAACATAAAGGACCATAGATGTTGTAGATATTAATTTTACCCAACTGGGCTTCATTAACACCCTGTGTGCACTGGCTGCTTGCATTTAGGGATTCAGAGAAGTTACAGTATCTCTTGATTAAATAGTAAGCCTGATCAGAAATGAGAGCATGGGTCCAGAAGAATTCATACATGCCCTGCTTCAGTTCATTTAAATCATCAATCACTGCATTTCCAATCTGCAATAAACATGAAAGGTAAAGTAAAAAAAGTTAAGCAACAACCTAATGATGATGGTGTAAGTTACAAGAAGAGAGAATTCAATTAAAGCAAGTCAAGTTTCCATCATATCATAAAGGAATCGAGAAAGAACAGGAATCACTAATTTATGTCATACCATTATTCCTTTGAGATTGATAATAGTTCTATTAGCAGCTTTGTTCCCTTGGATGACAAGATGTACTAGCTGGGGCACAAAATGACCTGCATAACTCTCTCCAGATATGTAGAAATCTCTGGTCTTATATTCTGGAAATCTTTCTAACCAATTAACCAAGAACACGTAATTATCGGTCGCGGTTCTTTTATCTCCATGGCTTGCATAATCCGATGTTGTGTTTGAATACGAAAATCCAGTTCCGGCCGGAGACTCCAAGAACAGAACACTGGCCACTAAAGAACACACAAGAACAGTATTAATTTACAGATCATTTCATGATCAAAGATGATTACGATTGTGGTTGGTATTATCTAAACATGAAAGTGTACCTTGATTCCATGCATATGGATTCCTGTAGAGTGATTTTCCATCACTGTATACTCTAAAGGGACCAAGCTCCGTCATTGCTCCAACTCCAAGAGAAGAACAACCTGGTCCTGCAAGGGCTCAAAGATCAAGTCATGCATTAAGGTTGTTGCAGATGCTCCAGATGCATTTTTAGTTTTTCCTGCTCAACTGTTAACTGGGTTCAGCAATTTTTTTCAGATTGAATGATTGTAAGAAACAGTATAGGAACCTTCAAAACTGGCTTTTCCAGAAATTTGATTTAAAAAATAGAATGATGGAAGAACAACCACCCGGTACAGTGTATCAGAAACACAACTATTAGGAATAGTGTAACATACCCACCATCTCAAAACACTCTAAGAAAATGAAATTGTAACCATTGAAGATGACATGAACATGATAATAAGAATCCAAGAAGAGATAATCAGAATACCTCCATTAAGCCATAGAAGGAGAGGCTTTGAATCCTTGTTAACTGCTTCTGCAAAATAGTAGTAAAGTGCTCTACCAGCTGCTTTGTTTACAGTGACATATCCTCCATATTGTGAAAAATTAACTTTGGGTTGTCCTGGCAACTTCTCAATCTTATCTTGCTCCTTCAACCCATCCTGAGGATCTGCAAGAACCTCCCTAAAGATATCTGTCTTCTTTTGAGTTAATAATTCTGTATTCATGCCTGTTTTGTTCTGCAACTTCTTCATGAAAAAACTTTGAAGAACATCTGATTGCTTTCCATACCCAACAACAACAAAGCAACGAAGAGAAAGAAGTATCAAGAGAGAACGAAAAAGGGTTGGACCTTTCACAATCATCTCTTCGTTTGATTTCTCGTGCACCTGCTCCTTAGTTTGTTTAGCTCTTTTGATCTTCTTTCATCTCTTCACCTCTTCACTCTTATAATTAATGGTCTTTCCCAGATTTCCCTGTCCACTTATGGTAATCTCTTGTGGTTTAAACATGAAAAACATTACAAGCCCACATGCAATGCCCCTGGAAAAGATGGAATCTTTCTTTTTATTTTTGGTAAAAGATGAACCGTTTCATTCCTCAGCTTTACACCACTATAGATTACGATGACATTTCCTGTTTGGTCCACTATAGAAAAGAGAGTGTTTTATGCGTGGGTCCCATTGGTAGAGCATAAACTAATGTTGAGTCCCTTTAGTGCAATAAATTATGTCTGGGTCCCATAACAACTAAGGGCCTATTTGGTTACATAAATCCACAGATTTCAAATCTCTGGATTCATGAATCTAAGAATTATACTCGATTGGTTGTAAAAATCTCTAGATTCATGAAATCTAGAGATTCACATTTTTACACTAAAAACGTGAATCTGTAGATTTATGGGTAAGGGGAGAAATCTAGAGATTTCAAAAAAGTTATACATTTGCACATTCACAAAAATCACGTCGATCAAATAGTATTTTAGGATGAATCCACAGATTTCATTCCACAACCAAACAATTAATTTTATAAATTATGACTCCATAGATTTGAATCTCTAGATATTTGAAATCTCCAGACTCATGTAACCAAACAGGGCCCTAACACAATCTCTTACCATTATGTGTTTTCAAATTTCAAACCTAAAAGGACGAAAAAAACTTTTAGGTTGTTTAATGGGCAAGATAGGCCCTACATGTACTATTTTCGTTCTTATAGCATTGTCTCAAAGAACTTGAAGCATCTTAATTTTAAGTTTAAAGGATGTTTGGGTTTGATTAATGGGTTTTAGAGTTGGGTGATTGATTGGGACGCGACTCACAAGCATACAAACACATTTGCACCTTCAAACCTGTCAGGGAAAACTTGTCACTTGTCAGCCCAGCCAGTTGGAATGAATCACCAAACTGTTCGTGTCAGATTTCATCTGGGTTAGCAATTGGGCGAGTGTCGATGTCCAACTGATGCTATTCATTTGGAATTCTTTAGTATTGCCCAGATAGGGAAGCAAGCTAATGGTCGTTTCTGAGTATTTCTTAAGAGATACTAAATCATTTTTGCATTTAAGCTTGATGCATCTGAGAATTGTTCAACCATCAAAGGCCTGCAAAACAAACATCAGATGTGGGCCGACTTAGCGGTTGGGAAGCCACCTCCGATGGTTAAATCAATTAAGAGCATCACCAAAGAGCTTTGGCAAGCTACAGAGCTTGATTGCAAGATTGAATGGAGGGGAAACGATTCAGTTACCTTTCCTTTGTGTAATGCTTTGATTTATATAGGGTTTACCTCATACTGACAATTGTTGGATCAATTCACAAGTCTCAATTGTAGTCGTCTGATCGATTGTAGGGTTTTCCTCCCTCAATGTGAGTTAGTTGCAATTTTCATATAAAGCACGATCGCCTATCCCGAGTTTAGAGGGATCACATCTTAATATATAACCGTCAAGTTCCTTCGCACCCAAGGTTCCTCTTGGAATTGGTCCCAACTGGAGCTATTGAACCAGCTACGGTCCAACCCGGTCGGTAATTATTTCTTACTTATCACGAGCCCCCTAGATTGAATGACTAATCGTTTGGTATATTTTTCCCAATCACAAGTCATGGGCATAGTAAAATGCAAGATCAACATCAAAGGCAAGATCAAAGCCTCTAATCCTGAGGCTTCCCACCCGACCTCGAAAGCTCCAGCCCACGCCCCCAAGGGCTTGTTGAAGGTCCATCATGACCCAACAATTAAGGGGAAAGGCCCAATTGATGTTGCTGAATCGATGCAGGATGACGTCAATTTTGTGAAGAGGCATGACCTCATCGATGACACTGCGTTGAAGAAGGCCAGGTTTGAGCGGGGGCGTGTACATCCCCCCATAGAAGTTGACAGTGAGGGACAAAGTCTCCAGGGGCTCTAACCTGGCTCTGGAGTGGAGTATGAACGCTTGGATGCCAGCAAATAGGAAAATCCTCACCACTATGCCCGACAAAGAGTTCCTAAGCTCTTCAATCAGGTAAGGTTTTTGGTTCAGTAATGTTCTCCCTCCTTTCTTTTCTACTTTGTATTATGCATTATGATCTTCTGTTAGTTGTAGGGTCCTCACCGACAACTTCCATCGACATACAGAAGCTTTGTTGAGGGTTGGTCGCCTCAGTGTTTGCTCTAGGCGTCACGATAAGGAGATGAAGACCAGAGAAAAAGAAGTCTCCGATCTTCAGGAGGATAACTTCAAGCTTCGTAAGGCTGGAGAAGATCTGATGGCAGCCAATAGGAGGATTGGGGAGCTTGAATAAGAAGTGGATAGGCTTCAAGCAGTGCTTTCGGCTTTAGATGCTAAAGTCAAAGGCTTGGTAAAGTAGCGAGACGATCTATAGGATCGTCTTCTTGCTATTGTTCCCGCAGGTCCTAAAGGACTTTTACCTTGAAGGCCTGTTGGAAATGATGCAAAGGCCCGAACTTGTTGAAAAGTTGGACAGGATGCAAAGGCTCGAACATTTTGAAAAGTTGGAAAGGATCCAACTAGATCCTTCCAAAAAGAATAAAGGAACCTTTGTCGATTCGAACAACCCGGAAGACTTCAAGAAGGATTTGAAAGAGTTCCTTCAGGAAAATATAGACGTGTTCGCATGGTCTGCAGCAGATATGCCAGGGATAGATCGCAATATAGCCAAATAGCAGTTGTGGATTGTATTTAGAAAAGAAGGAATTTCTCGATCGAGAAGCATGAAGCCATATGAAGTGAAGTTGATAAACTGAAGGGATCGGGACTCATCAAATCGATTGAATGCCCAACATAGTTTTCTATATTGTCATGGTCAAGAAGGCGAATGACAAATGGTTGATGTGTACCGACTATATAGACTTGAACAAAGCATTCCTGAAGGACTACTACCCTCTGCCCTAAATCGGTCTCCTTATTGATGCTACGTCTGGATATGAAATACTAATCTTCATGGACGCATACTCGGGATAAAATTAGATCATAATGCGCAAAGAGGATGAGAAGTTCACGGCGTTCATGACCGACTGTGAAAGCTACTATTACAAAGTCATGTCATTCGAGCTTAAGAATGTGGGAGCAACTTATCAAAGGGCAGTAAATAAGATTTTTAAGGATTTGATGAGGCAAAACATGGAAGCCTATATAGATGACATGCTCGTAAAGAGTTTACAGCAATTGAGACATATTCCGATTTGACAAAGGTTTTCTGCATGTTAAGAAAGTACCATATGAGGTTGAATCCAAAAAATGTGCATTTGGAGTATCCTCAGGAAAGTTCTTGGGGTTCATGGTCTCGTAGAGTGGGATCGAGGCAAACTCGGCCAAGATCTATGCTTTGATTGATATGGAGCCACCAAAGACCGTTCGGGATGTCTAGTGTCTGACCGGATGAGTAGTCGCCTTAAACAAGTTCATAGCGCAATTGAGAGAATGATCTTTGTTGTTCTTCAAGGCGCTGAAAAACTTGAAAGGAGATAAAGAAGCACAATGGACAAGAGGAATGCCGAAAGCTTTCGAGAATCGGAAACAAATGCTCTGGAGGCCACCTTTGTTATCTCGACCGGAGAAAGGAGAAAAGCTACAACTATACTTAGCATCTTCTACTTTGGCAGTCAGTGATGTCCTCGTTCAGGAACAATTGCCAATATATTATATAAGTCACGTTCTTCTCGATGCAAAAACTCGATACTCTGAGATCGAGTAGCAAGCGCTAGCATTGATGATGGCTGCAAGGAAGCTCAGGCCTTACTTCCAAGACCTGATCCAGGTATTAACCAACTTCCCTTTGAAAAAGGTACTCCATAAGCCGGACCTTTCGAAACGGATGGTGGCATGGTCGGTGGAGTTGAGGGAGTATCAGGTGGATTTCAACCCTCGAATGACCATCAAAGCACAAGCCTTAGTTGATTTCGTGGTTGAAATGACAACACTAGTATCATAAATCATCGAACCCCAAGGCCCAGTGATGTGCAATATTTACGTGGATGGTTTGAGTAATAAAAAAGGCAGAGGAGCTAGAATTTTGTTAAAAAGCCTGGGAGGCTTCCTCATCCAGTTGCCTTAAAGTTCAGGTTTAAGGCGAGTAATAATGCCGATATGGAATAGGTGAGTTATAAGGTGGTGAATTGTCTGGAAACAATTTGGATTTTGGCTTCTCCTCCTCTTTAACGTATCCCTTTGCATCTTTTTGCTCATCATGAACCACCTCAGAAGGGGGTTCAGTTACTACAGTTTTCTTGAAAGGTTCCTCTAATACTTTTCCACTTTGAAGCTCAATAGCATTTGCATGCTCTCTAGGATTTTCTCAATATTACTAGGCAATGATCATTTTTGCTTTTGATTCATGCCATGGGCGATTTACCCCATTTGTACTTCCAAAATTTTAAAGGATGCAAAAATATTCTGATTGGTGGTCTCTTGCTTCTGCATAAATAGTGAACTATAGCCATTTTCTCTTCCCATGGAGCTTTCTTCTGAAGTGATTGAGCTTGTTGATTTTGAAGTTGTCTTTCAGTGTCTTGATTGTTTTTCCATTCAAAATTTGGATCGTTTCTCCAAGATGGCCAAGAGATGGTAGTGGATGGGAGGGTGGGTGAAGGAGGTTCTTCAACCGGTTGGGAAGAGGCTGTCAGGGGCGGACCCAGGATTCAAAAGTGGGGGGGGGGGGCCGAAGAATAAAAGTTCAGATGACCTTCCCGTCGGGAAGCACTAATGCTTATTTTGTAGGGCCCATTATTGATAATAATTTTTTTTTGACAAATATAGATAAATTAAAGCAAAAAAAAAAAAAAAAAAACATGAATTCAACCCTAGAAAGTCATACGCAAACCAAAATTTTATTTGTTAGTAGATGCAAACCAATGGTAGTTTTACCTTACTAACTATAGACATTTTATTCACAATATAAAATCAAATAACAAAAATTGTAAAATAAAAAAATAGTATAAAATCTAAAAAATAGAAACGATAAATAAATTGAGAAAGAGAAAGAATACTTAATTGTGGAGAAGATTTTTTTCCAATTTTTCCTTAACCCATACTTATAGAAAGGGAAGAGAATAAATAGAAAGAGAATATGAGAGAGGAGAGAATAAATACGGATTGAGGAGTTAATTTTTAATTAGGAATGAAATTTTGAATACCTAATAAGATTTTTTTTCAAAATTTTTTCTTAACCCACGTTTATACAAAGATAAGAGAATAAATAGGAAGAAAACATGAGAGAGAAGAAAGGGGAGAATAAATAGGGATTGAGGAACTAGTTTTTAATTTGGAATGACATTTATATCCATTATATTACCTTTAAAAAAGGTTTTCAATATTGGGGGGCCAAATAGTGACATTTCACATGTAGAAAGAGAAAAAGCCGAAGAAAAATAAAGGAATTAGCATAAAAACCAGAAAATTAAGGAATTTATAACAAATTTTAAAAAATCCGGGGAGGGGCCATGGCCCCCTGGCCCCAATGCAGGTCCGCCCCTGGAGGGTGTGGTTGATAAGGGTGGATTCGACAAGATGGGTAAACAGTAAACTATTAATATTTGAAGCTACAATGGGTAAAATAGGCAATAATAGGGATGGCAATTTTGAAAAAGGAAAAGAATCTTAAAAAAAATGTGATATTACGACCAATGTAAACCTTATGTGTTTGTAAATCATAAATCGTATACCCTTTTTTTGTATACGGATACCCAATAGAAATACCTAGAGATGCTTGGAGATCAAATTTATGACGAACGGATGAATGGTTATGACCATAACAAAGGCATCTAAAAGTTCGAAGATGAGAATATGAGGGGATTTTTCCAAATAAAACTTGAAGTGGTGACTTATCATGTAGCAGCGGGGGTGGGTAAATGGTTAATTAGGTAAGCGGCTGTCAAAACACAAGGACCCCAAAACTTATAAGGTAGACTTGCTTGAAAAGATAGAGCACTAGCCACATTAAGAAGATGGTGGTGTTTGTGTTCAACGCAACTATGTTGATGAATAATATCATGGGTTGTAAAAAAAATATTTGAATGGTAATTAAAAAACTCATGAGCATTATCAATTCAGAATTGTTTAATTTGGTATCTAAATTGGGTTTTGATCATAGCAAAAAATTCCCTTAATCGGGACCAAGCATAAGATTTATGATTTAACAAAAACACTCAGGTGCGTCATGAAAAATTTCCTCAATAGTTAAAAAATATTTTGCATCACAAATTGAGAGAACGGAGTTAGGTCTCCATATGTCACAATGTATCAATTCAAAGCAAAATGTGGTAGAAATTGTACTAGATGGAAAAGAAAGTCGAGTTTGCTTAGCTAAAGGACAAATGGAGCAAACACAATTTATGAAAATAAATATTCGGATCCAAATGTACTATATAACTAGAAACTTTTAAAGATGGATGGTCGAAACAAGAATGCCAAAGGTCCTTGGCAGGTAAAATAGCAGCAACAACAGGATAATCCAACTCCAAATAATAAAGTCCATTGTATGTTTTTCCTAGCCCAATCCTCTCCTTTGTGCGTAGGTCCTATATCACACAATGATCAGGATAGAAAGTTATGAGACAATGAAATTGTTGGGTAAGTTGGGTAACAGATAACAAATTAAAACCAAAGGAAAGAACATGTAATATGTCCGTGAAAGGTAAAGTGGTTATGGGGCTACAATTCCCAATATGTGTAAGAGGAGCAAAACCACCATTTGAAAGGCTAATAGATTGGGTGTGGGGAACAAGATTATCTGAATGAAATAAAGATAAATTTGAAACCATATAAAGATTGGCACCCGAATCAATAGCCCATAAAGAAAATACTTTACCTACAACATTTGCCAATGGTAGAATATTACCATATTCCAACAGAGATAGAAGTTTATGGTACTGATCTATGGTGAAAGATGGCGCAACAACTGAAGGAACCACAGTTGCAGTAAGAGAGTGAATCGTATGAGAGGAATCCAAATCAAAAAGACGAAGACGTGGCTAATTAAGATGATAATCGTGTGTTAGGCTGATATCATATTAAGAAACAACCTCAATAAGAAAAATGATTGAATTATTTTTATAAGAGAACTTCAAATATATAGGCAGCATACTTCCCATGCTGTTAGGTAAGTATGAACAATAAAAGAAAGATATAAAACATGAAAATAAATACATGGAAATCTTTGTTTGGAAATATAATACATGAAAATGATTTAATAGAGAAACCAATCAAGGCAAATTAGGATACAAATGAAATTGAAGGATAAGATGGTATGAAAAGAATTCAAATGGAAGGGATGAATATAAAGATTTCAAATGGAAGGAATGATGAATTGAAAGAATTCAAATCAGATGAGAAAATAATATAGAAAGAATTCAAATGAGATGAGCAAATAATATGAAAATAATTCAAATTAGAAAAAATTAGAGAAATGATGAAAAATCATCCTTATCACACCTAATACCTACCTCTGTAACTCCCAAAGAAAATAAAACCAAGACACATAAGAAACTGAGTATAAAGAACCACCTACACTCTAAACCATAGTGTTCTTAGCAAACACAAAAAACACCAGCATACAGCGCTCCTTCCATGCTTAAGATGAAGCTGGGAGCCCCACCAAGATCCATTGTATTTGAGAGGAAGAATAGAGGAAAACCAGAGCACCAAAAGAAGCTCCCAAAGACGCTTGTTTTACGATACGTCTCTTAAAATCACCTGACTAAGGGACTATTCAAACGAATGAAACCCTAAACCCAGAAATGGGTATTCATAAAATACAATGGAATGACACAAATACCCTCTAAACAAATACATAAGACTTCCTGTCTAGAGCATCTATTTATCACAATGGCTTTGTCTAGCTTTCATGAAGTTTCAGGGAGGTTCTCCCCTCTAAGGAAATGCTGCAGAAGGGCGAGTGCCCTCTCTGGCTTGTAACTTGGGATCTCATGACCTGCTGCTCTCACTGTAGCAAATGTTATGCCACCCCTGTATACGATACTGTACCCTGCAATTTCCAAATACTGTGGGAAAGAACAAAAGTAATTATGACTTCTTAGTGGTTCAGATTCTGAAAATATGATTTGCTCACAGAATTTAATTTTAAAATTTAATAAAATGCCTTGCCTTTATGTGCTTCAAAATGCACTTTCTTTCACTGTAACAGTAGAAGTTGAATAAGGAGCAATTACCTGGTGTTGTAGAAACCAAGGATACCATGTTTTGTTCATAGAAAGTTAAGCTTATCGAGAGATGACATGGTTGAAGTCATTGGAACCCTTCCATCTATATTTTAGCTGTCCTCACCTCCTTACAAATCAATTTAGGATATCATGTAACGGTAACATAACGGTCATGTGGATTCTAGTTTAGATAGCTTTAAATTGATTTGTAAGGAGGTGAGGACAGCCAACGTATATCACCACTGCATGCATTCAATCAACCTAGCACATCAGCTTCGATGACTTCATGAGGAAAAACTGCAAACCCAAAACAAAAACAGAAAAAAGAAGCAAGTGTGTTCTTGCCTCTACACCCAAACTCGTACTCCATACGGCATGTCATTCCTCAATAGAGGAATAATCGTTGATGGCCTATCCTTCCAATCTGTGAGTACTTGACTGCGATTTACTATGTCCAGTCAAATTTGCAAATTTCTATAGAAAGAATAAGAGAAAACAATAATCATATCAAATCAAGTAGACAACTTACTTATTTTTCATATGTTGCACAGACCTTCGCCGTGACCAAATATGGCCAAGTTTGGTGACATTGGCATGTAGAGCTTCTTGAACGTCAGGACCATTCAGATGTGCTGTAAAATAATTATCACTAAAGGGATCAAAACCCATGATCTAAAACAAATCACCCTATCAGGGTAAGAAAATGGAATTATGATTACTTACTAGTCTTACATTAATAGATCGGCAGAGAAAAACTTGATTTCAGAGAATTGTTCCTTAATCATTCCAACGGCTTCTTGGGCTTGTATGTTACATCAGAAGTGTAAATATGGACAGTGAAAAGATCTGCATCAACTTCAGTAATAGCACCTTGGAACTGCCTGTTTTGTGGCTTTGCATTAGGGGAGAAATCACAGTATCTCTTGATATTATAGTTGGCCTTATCAGGAATGAGTGGGACATCCCTTTTGTGTCTGTTTCATCATTGATAACTGCATTTCCAATCTGTGTTAAATATCAAATCCAAAAGCAAAAAAGGTAAGCAGCAAACCCTAGATAATAATTGTTCAGTTAAAGCAAGTCTCAATCTAATATTGTAAAGGAGTGTAAGTTTCAATTAGAGTAAGAAACTAACAAGAAAAACAAGTTGGAGAGATATAGAGGGTCATACAATTATACCTTTGAGATTGATGATGTTTCTATTCAATTTTGTGTTTCCTTGGATTATGATATCCGCAAGCTGGGCAACATAATGGCCTGCATAACCCTAGAAATCCCTGGTTTTGTATTTTGGAAACCTTTCTAACCAATTAAGCAAGAACACCTAATTATCGATTGCAGTTCTCCTGTTTGCACTGTTGTCATTATCAGATGTTGCCAGCCAGAGACTCCAATAACGGCACAATGGCCAGTGAAGAAGATGCAACATAAATATAAGAAACTGGTAAAAGATTAATACAGAATTACTGCATTATGAAAGCTATACCTCTTTTCCATGCATATGGACTCTTATAGTGTTTTGCCATCACTATGCACCCAAAAGGGATCAAGCTCCTTCATTGCTCCATATGCAAGTAATGAACAACCAGGACCTGTAAGAGATCAAAGGAGATTAAATGTGGACATTGGCTGTTGCAGAAGATCCTGAACAGTGGTTACTAAATCTGCTAATATTGTTGGGTTGACTGTAATTTAGTTGGAATGTGTTTTGGGTTAATTACATCTGGAGGGATTAGAGTTCTAATTATATATATTTCATCAAAAAAAAAAAAAGAGTTCTAATCATATGGGGATTAGAAATGTTTGGTATTGTCTCCGTTGGGATAACCCAAAGGAAACATAAGCAAAAGGTAGCACTTTGTAATATGGAGAGTGGTGTAGAGAGGATTTCAGGATATAATGAAATCTTTTGTTTTCTTAATGGATGTAGGCAATTTTATTGAACCACAATAAATTCCTTACTACATGTTTCAAATGTATTTTGTTTGTGTTCTTTGTGATTGTTCATCATCCCAACAAACAATGCAAGCATAAGAATATCATAAAGCCAAATGGTTCAAACACACATTTGAATACTCGAAAATCTCATGCAGACGATATGAAAAGAATATAATTCATTAGAAGCTCATGGGATACAAATATTGAACATCTGCAATATTGCCTGCTAATGATAAGGGTCGAAATTAAATAGTTGATATCATGGAATTTAAAAATAGAAAGACAATCAATGCAGTTGCTGCAATTGAGTTCATCTTTCCCTCATCTTCTCTATTTCTCACGGAGATGAAAATGAAAAAGAAAAAATCAAGAACATTCTAACTAAAAACCCAGAAAATAATAAACATGAGAAGATAAAATTGAAAGTATACCTCTATTAAGCCAAAAAGGAGACTATCAGCCTCTACAAAGTAGTAATACTTTGCTCTACCTGCTGAGTTTTCTACAGTGACATAACCTCCATTTCGAGAGAACTTAACTGGAGGCCGTCCTGGAAGCTTTATTTTATCTTGCTCCTTCAAGGATTCCTGAGGGTACACATGAACCTCATCCCCATTCAAGATTTCAGTATCTTCAGAAAATAATTCTGTGTTGAAGCTTGCTTTGATCAGCAATTTCTCCTTGAAAAGACAGTGAAAAGCATTTGATTGCCTCCCATTTCTCCCAGCAGCAAAGCAAATCAGAGAGGAGAGAACTACTAAATGAATTAATCCCTTCAGAAACATCTCTCCTCTCCTCATTTTTTTCCTTTCTTTGCTTCTACCAGTTCACCTTTACTCTCTCAAATCCACCCTCATTCTTATTGGTTCTCTGGTACTTTTTATAACTGTTAGCTTGTCTGTATTAGTTGTTTCGTTTCCAGTTAGAAGTACTCTCTACCGCTATGTTCCCATAAATTGGTTTTGATATTGACACAACCATATTCTCCTGGATTCCATTTCAAACAAGGAAATTCCTTAAGGTAGTTTTCTGAAAACAATAACTCCTTTATTAGCTACGCTTTGTTATTTCTGTTTGAGTCTGAATCGTCGTCAGGGAAGATATGTGATACGTTGAACCATAAAAGGGAAAAAGAAAAAGGAATTTATTGATAGTAATGAAGTTTCAACCCAAAAAAATAATAATTAAGTAGGTTTGAAGGGTTTTTTCGTTATTCTCTAAGCCGAAGGCGATAAGATGACACCTTATCTTCCAAGCATACAAAGAAAGAATTTGAATTTAAAATCAAGAGATATGCATCAACACACATATGGAAAGAATTTGAATTTGAATTAATTCAAGCACGTATGAAAGAAATGTGAATTTGAATTCAAAGAGATATGAATTTGCTTTATGGAAATAGTGTGAAATCCTCCACTTTATGCCCTCCAAGACATCCTTCACACCATACCAAAGCTGCAACATAAACCATGTGATACCAACAGCCTTCATAGACATCATGACCTTAGGGAGTCCATTTCTATCCAAAGTTTTCCTTCACCTAAATCACAGTTAACAGCTAGGCCTTTCATAAGCCCAAAAGACTCAGGTTGCATACTTGTTTTAAGACCCAAATACCAACGAAAAGAGGACATTACCTTGGCCTCAAAATCATAAATCAGCCCACCCACTCTTACATGTCCAGGGTTGCCTAGAGATGACCCATCAATATTCAGTTTAAACAAACCCTCTGATGGCGTTCTCCATATCACCTGTCATGGCTCGTTCCTTGCTTTAATTTCCACCTTCAAAGGTAGGAATTGGACCACCATGTTTTAGCACCATTCGATATTGCAATAACCCCCGCATTTCTAACCCAGAATTTGTATTGCAGGCCCGAGTATCTGAAATTTCAGTTGGAAGAAGCTGTGGGCTATCCGGATTGAAGCCCATGATCTAGACTAGACCCGAGCCCATGGATCTGGATATTGTTAGTGAAGAACCTGCCTTACTAGGAACCCGAAGGCAAACCAGTGAAAACCCTGATGGAATGAGCAAGTGGATTTCTGGAGGGAGACAAGTTGAATTTGAAGATTTCTGAAATCAAGGTAAGAAAACCCCACATGTTGTTCTAAGTTAAATTGGTGGTGGTGGTGGTGGAGGCCTTGAAGAGCATCTGCATGTTTCACTACTAGAGACACAATAGCCCCCACTCAGATACATTGAGGAGAGTCATTTCTCACATGCCACCCAGGATTATGATCATGGTGGTGATCATCATCGTGGTCGTGAATCTCCTGATACGAGGCCGAGCCACCATCAGAGGGGAAGGGCCATGAGAGCCAACAACAGCATAGAGGTGGCTATGATGATGTCACCCTCCAGCATGGATCTTACGATTCTTACGGTTATGGATCCGACTATGGTTCTTATGTTAATCCTTCAGATCCGGCGGGCAACTTAATAGGAGCGATGGGGTCCCTGAGCTTGGATGAGTCTGTAGGCTCCACATCAAGTTTTTGGCCTACCAGTATTTATGGTATCCCTCCTTCACATAGACAGTATGGTATGAGTATGGATATGAGTATCCCCTCTAGTACTTCGTATTCTGGACACTCGCAGGGCGATACTTACTATGACCATGGTCTCAGGAGGCCAATGTCTATTGAGGAGTCCATGACTTCATAGTCATTGGCACAATCAGCATCATCAGGCATGCAACACCTTCCTTGGCCCTATTCTCACTTCCCTCAAATGGGAGTTCTTTTGGAGGCAGAAGATGACTGCTATAGATTTGCAATTGATGATTATCTGGAGAACTATCAGTATTGTATGAGATGGGAGCAGTATGTGAGTTTGTTGGGAGATCATTGGAGACAGCACATAGCACAGTCAAATGGAGTTCGATCCACCTAGGCACAATACTTGGAATTGAGAGTTGGAGATTTTATATGATTGGACAACTCTATGTACTTGTACAATGAATTGTAGACTTTAGATGATTTGGTTTGTATGAGTTTTCAGATTTCTAGTTTCAGGGCTTTCGCCCTCATACAGTAGGACATGGGTCGATTAAGAACATTAGTTTAGGTGATGTTTTAGATCAAAATAATACTCCCAATGTGTTTATTGGCCTCTAATTAGGCTACTGGTCAAAATCACCCCAAATACCCTTAGAAACAGGGGTCGATTTTTCGTCGAACCCCCTCAAAAAGTTGGGCGACATGTCGCCCGTGTAGCCTATGTCACCCGTGTCGCTAGGCACTGACATGGCGACACCATGTTACATGTCGGACATTGATTCCACCCCACATCCCCTTGTATCATATTTCCTAGAGTTGCGTCCAGCCAAGTATATAATGAAATGAGCACAAAGCCTTTCGTCCACACACCTCCAAGAGTTGTAATGCTACTCTTCCATGTCATGAATCCCACACTTTAGATAGGGACTGCTTTGAATTTCATTGGACATGCGGTAACTACCTCACAAAATCACCTCCATAGCTCATCAACGAATCCAACTAAGCAAAGATATGGACCACGCTTTACACAACCTTTCCAAAATGACCCCATTGTGATGCCATCGAGAACCCACACCTCTAAACAAGTGAGTCCATAGGGAGCATTCCTTCTTAAGGATCAATTACAGTCAAGGTAATGAGAATATTTTTATTCCATTCTTAACATGGTATTAGTTAGGCCTTTTTCCTTTCATGGCAACGCCCACTACAATTACTTTGGCTCCAAACAATTCGGCTGCTTTGTTGACACCTTTTTATCATTATGTAGATCAAACAATTATTATCTCCATTTCCTCTGTGTGATCACCCATTGGTGACACTTCCAGGTAGTTCATCTACTTCTTGTTTGATTGCATCTTGGATCCTTGATTATAGCGCAACCAATCATATTGTCTCTAACATGTCATTTATTTTCTGTAACTGCTACAACATCTTCCAATCCTATTACACTTCCTGATGGCACTCTTGTTCTAATGACTCATATTGGTATTATCTCTCTAATTCCTAGTTTGACACTACATAATGTTCTTTATGTCCCTATTTTCAAGTGTATATTGATTTCTATTTACCAACTCACTGCTTTGACTAACTATCCAGTTATTTCTTCTCCTACTTTTTTGTGTGGTATAGGATCCATAATTAAAACAAGTTAACTAACGCGTGAGTGTCATGGTGGCCTATATTTTCTACAAACAAACTTTTCCTTTTCCTTTGTTTCCGTTGCATCTCCAAGATCACATTTTGGCCTCTGGCATTGGCACCTTGGTCACCCAAGTTCCATGACTACTACTAGCCTTTGCAAACTTGATTCTTGTATTTCTTTTTCTAATAAATGTACTTCCACAATTTGCCCACTTGCAAAGCAATCCCATTTGCCCTTTTTTCAAGTTCAATAACTACTACATCCTGTTTTGAATTGGTCCTTGATACAAATTAGGGGAAAGGGACAATTAGTTATGACAGAGGGAAAGAGGAAAAAGTGAGGGGGGGGGGGGCTATTCTAGTGGACTTTGGATTCTTTATCCATCAGGATAGAGGTCTATGCTCTCCTCACACTTCTTGACTATACGATCAGGGGTACCTCTAAATGCTGACAAAATGAATCAGAGTTGGGACCCCTAGTGGGTCCCACAAGGGCCCCTTTTGATCTCCCCTAGTATACTAACGTGAAAATCTAATTGCAGGCCCAAGGACCTATAGAACCAATTGAGCGAAGTTGTGGACCATCTAGTTAGAGACCATTGAATTAGCATCTGAATCCATGGATTTCAAAGGTGAAGATCAAGGTTCTGCTGCCTTATTGTAATTTGATGGCATATTTGGACTAGAACCCAAACAAATTGGGGAGGTGGATTACTATCTTTCGGGAAATGAAGTTGGATGATACCCAAGTCTAGGTATGAGCCCTAGAACTCTCCAATAGCTTGCGCTCATGTCTAGAACCACCTTGGGGCCACTCTGTTGCAAATTAGTGGCAAGGCGGTTGATTGGACCTATCACACCCCACCCGTCGGTCTCGGTTACCCGCCCAACAACCGGTGGGTGTGATCCATCACAGAATCCGTAGTCTTACCCATCAATAATAATAAATGCAAGTATAGATAAATCAAGATCAAGAACAAGTTCAATAATTAACAAAAAGGATTACAGGAGTCCAAATACTCTAATGAAAGAATCAAAGAAAGAATCAATGTTCAAAAAGAAATAACGAGTTTAGAAGAATATCGAGTTCAGCGGAAGCAATCAAAATAAACTAAATTATATTCTTTCCTGTTTCTTTTTCTAAAGCTAAAGAAATGGCTTCATGAATAGCAAGAAAGGGGGTTCTCCAGTTCTTATCCATACGATCTGCAAAATGTCGGGCAATCTACCTCCTTCGGCCATCAATGGGTGGTATAAGCGCACTCCAAGCATCCGCAAGAGGCTTTGTGCACGTTATCTCCATCTCCCACTGACGGTGCCACATCTTCTTCATAGAGAGGGTTCTTTCATATGAATTATCTCCCATTTCCGATGACGTGAAACCATTTGTGCAGTTTATTATAACATACAGAGAAAAAGGAATGAGTTCTGACAAACTCAGTAAGGATAACACATTTGTCATCCATATGTCAACACAATCAATAATGCATATATGATATCAATGATATGCAATAGTATGAATGCTATTAAGATCTAACTATGCAAGTCTCTAGATAGTTGACATGCTTTAAGATATAACACCAGCCCTCCTCTGGGTAAGTCTAGTCACTCTGATCCCTTATGGACTGGTTACCTCTGTTGGGATCCTAGGTAAAGGGGTAAAGTCCTCATCAGACATCCATGGCTGGGGATTAAGTCAACACTCTCTTACCATGACCATTGGCAATGAGTACTGGCGCATGTCGGAGTTTCTAATCCAATGCAAATCATATTGGTAACACACTACATGAAGTCCAAATACTTCCCCTATGGCACCAACCAACTCGGTTTCGTATCCTTCGCAACCTAGGAATGAGAATCCTCACTGACTAGCTACCGTTGTTGGACTCCACTCCCTAACCCTGTGGTCATCCACATATTGTTGAGGCGGAATGCTCTCATGACACCCGGTTCGCTCCTTGGACGTCCATGAGCCCAACCCTACCATTGCATAAACAACAATGGACCACTGAAATCTCTGCACGGACTGGTTATCGTTGTAAGATGAAATAGAATCATGTCACCATCGTCACGGGTCATCCGACTTCAATTCCTCTAGCAAAAGGGTAGTAGTATGTGGGGTACCTAGCCATGCAATTCTAGACTTCCTAGGCATCTCATCCAGCAATTATGATAGTGCTGGAGGCATTATTGAGCATGTGTCCCATACCACATCCCTCTGATATCTCAAGCCAAGATATCCAAATGGGATACCCTTTCCATCACAACTACACTATATCATTCACCATCATACCACAACCCCAGTTGTTCAATATCATAAATGATAAAGTACATAAAAGAACATCACAAATAACAAGTATAAATAGTATTATCATGCTTTATACAGTTACAACAAGGTACATGATTAATAAATAGTAAAGAAATCAACTGATTCATCATGTGCATGTTATTGCATAAAGACAAGAATTTATGTCATTACCTGTAAATAAGTAAAAGCTTCCTAGAGTGCAAGCCAATCACAATTAGAAGACCTTTAGTAAAGTCAGAGAACACCTAAACATAGGATTTCAAGATTATATAAGAGATATGAGTTAAATCGAGTAAAAGCCAAAAGTCACATTGCTATTGTGACTTAGCCAGTCGCTTGGCTCAAGCGACCGCCTTGAACAACCGCCCCAAAAACAAACTATTCAACTCTGAAACTCAGGCTTTTGATCACCCGATTTCAATCCGGTTTTGGGATGATCTCAATCCGAATTCCAAACTTAACAAGTCTATAACCAAGGAGCAAAACAGAACCCTAAAATTAACACAAATCTAACACCCAAATCATCTCCCCTGATTAGATCCATCTTTTATTTGAATGCAAGGATTCGTTTTCGGACAGGATCCTTTCAAGAACATTGAAAATGGCATACAATCAATCACAATTAGGTTACCCCAACATGATTGAGATAGATCCAACACCAAACCAAAGTTGAAAGAAGAGAATGGGTGAATGGAGATTCACATACCTCAACCAGATTCACAGAACAAAGGGGGAATGATTCAAGATCTCAATCTGCACTTCACTCAACTTCCAGCACGTGTCCACCGCCTCCTAACCATCCAAAATAGCAATCCCGAATATAATAATATGTTAATAGGGCGAGGGTTGCTATTTATAGAAAACAAGGGCAAATTAGGGCAATTTCCCGCAAGCAGAACCTGGTGGTCGCTTGGGGCGGTTGATTGGCCCAATCAACCACCTTAAGCAACCGCCCCCTAGTACAGCAAGACATTGCTATACAAGGGTGTTTTGCTCAAGGGGTTGACACCCAACCTCAACCTAACCCCTAATCAACACATGAGGGAGGTCTTACCTTTATTCCGAACATCTCCAAATGCCACTTGCCTTCTACCAGAGATCCAACTTCCCAATAAGGCAGGTTCTTCATCAAGAGAATCCAGATCCATGGGTTCAGGGTATGGATCATGGACTTCTATACAACTTAACCCGGCTTGACCTTCGGGTTATCGGACCTGCAATACGAATTCTGGGTTAGAATTATCGGGGTTGTTACAAGATCAACCACCCATGAGGACCCGGTTGGTCAGGACAATACAGGAACTTCGGGGTTTTTATGTGCTATAGCCTATATTTAATAGCTTTAAACCCTAGTTTCAAGATTAGTCTATTGTTAAACAGCAAAGGTTTTAGAGTGAGTTAAAGGCAGCGCTTTAGAGAGAAAGAAAGTGGTTTTTTTAGCAAAAAGTTTGGATCTTTGCGTGATCTTCAATCTTGAAGGTAAGAACATCGATCTCTTCAATTCCTTTTTGTTTATAATCTACTGCAAGAAGTTGGATTTGATTGGAGAACCTACATTTTCAATTAACTCTAATTAGATCTAGTACAAGGGATGAGATCTACATCTTTCCCAACTACAAAACTTTTCATAATATAATTGTCTTATTCTAGATTGATAGATCTTTAGATCTAGGTTGTTGTTGTTTTTTGTTATTTGCGGGTGTTTGGACATGTATTAGAGTCAAAATACATGACTAAGAATATTGTAGAACCCCCGAGGTTGGTGGATCAAAGACATGAATTTCGGACCTGGGGCTTTGTTTGCAACCCTGGGCAATCAATCAAGGGCGGTTGACCAGGCCAACCGATCCCAATCAACTGCCTAGTTGCTAATTAGGTGTTTTGCTTATGATTTGGGCAAGAATGAATTCCAAACCTCATTATAACTATACCAACATGATTCTAGGAGTTCCAGAATTCCAGTGAGTTGGTGGTCTATTTAATTGTGAAGCTTGGATTTACCTTGACACAACAATGTGCATATCTAGGATTTATTATCCATGCTTTAATATGCTTTCAACTTCAAACATATGATGTGCTGTTATGATTGTGTATACTATTTAGGACACAAATGCATTGGGTGCATCATGGGAACATGACTATCATGTTGTTTATTTGATTCTTTCCTTATTGTATGATTGAAAGCATGTTGGGTCGGGAGTTAACATATTGCATCCACATCTATGAATATACAAGGGGTTTGTCGTTTAGGCCATCGCCCTTGGTACCTCATGCATGTCATGTCGATGTGTATATGCATTTATATATATAATTGTCTAGATGCATGATTAGGGACCCTTTAAAAGTTACTACCCTCTCATCAAGGGTATTGAAGTGAACAACCCACGATAGTTGTAGGTGACTAGTAGGCATCCAACAAGCTATTGAGAGCCATGACGAGACATAGTACTACCAATGTATCATTCATGGTAGGTTCATATAGTATAGGATTGGCTCGTGGGGCGCCAAACAAAGAGTCGTGAGGGGACATGGAGTCCCATTACTATATTATATGTAGGTGAGTATAGGGTTGCGGGATGTTCATCTAACAGAAGGTTAGGAGTTGTGAAGATCAACATTCTTAAATTGGGAAGGATACCAAATCAATAGGAGTGGCTGGCTTGAGGAAAGTTATCATGACAGTAAGTACTATGATAAGTAGATGACCTATGCATGGTTGGGTACTTCCTTAATACGCACAATCTCAAATCAATGGTAGTGATGTCATGAACCTATTATCCTTAACCTAGGTCATGGTGAGAGAGTGGTGACCTATCCTTGTACCCTTGGTCCTGGGTGCCCAATGGACAATAAGGAGCCATCAAGGGCTAGTGGGAGTATGGATCTGCCTATAGGCAATTCGTGATATTCTTAATGTACTTTTACCTAGATAGAGACCGCCATGATTAGTACACTAGAATGCATCATAGTTCCTTATGGCATCTTACATCCTTCATCCATATATGTATGTGTGGTTACCTCGCAAGTTCGTTTGGAGTTCCCTTTTTCAAGGCATCTTTTTCAAATATCTATACAAGTTATGACGTACCCACTAAGTAGGAGGCTTTACTTCTAGTAGAGACGTACAACGTGCCAATTGTAGAGATGTATGAGCCACATGACTAATCGTGTGAGTACAAGAATCGCTCTTATGGAGCATAGTGATCCTTTAGGATAGTTTGATTCTTTTTGGAATTCGAGATAACATTTTGGCACAAAGTTTAATATTATTTAAGTATTGATTAAGAGGATCTAAACACTGTTCAGCCATGCATGGCTTTCTCCATTTTATTATGAAGTTTCAGGGAGGTTCTCCCCTCTAAGGAAATGCTTGATAAGTGCAAGTGCCCTCTTTGGCTGGTAACTTGGGACCTCATGACCTGCTCCTCTCACTGTAGCAAATGTTAGGCCACCCTTGTATACGATACTGTACCCTGCAAGTTCCATATTCTGGGAAACAACAAAGGCAATTAAGACTTTTAGTGGTTCAGTTTCCGAAAATATGAATTGCTCACAGAATTTAAACTTAAAATTTAATAAAATGCTTTGCCTTCATGAGCCAAAAAAGCACTTCCCTTAACTGTAACAGTAGAAGTTGAATAAGGAGCAGTTAGTTAGTTACCTGTTGTTGTAGAAACCAAGGATACCATGTTTTGTTCACAGCAAGTTTAAGCGTATTGAGAGATGACCTGCTTGAAGTCACTGGAACCCTTCCATCTACATCACCACTGCATGCATTCAATCAACCTAACACATTAGCTTTGATGACTTCATGAGAAGGAAAAGAAGAAAAATAAAGCATACCCAAAACCTAAACAGAAAAATAAGCAAGTGTGTTCTTGCCTGAACACCCAAACTCGTATTCCATTTGCCATGGCATTCCTCAATAGGGGAAGAATCGTGGATGCACTATCCTTCCACTCTGTGAATACTTGACTGCGATTTACAGTCACTAGTCAAATATACAAATTTCTAATAAGAGAAAACAATAATCATATCAACTCAAGTAGATTATTTATTTTTCAAATGCTGCACAGACCTGCAAGTTGACCATACATAGTTAAGTCTGGTGACATTGGCATGTAGAGCTTCTTGAACGTCAGGACGGTTCAGATAATATTTTACATAGTTATCACTACATTGATCAAAATCCATGATCTGCAACAAATCATCCATCAGGGTAAGAAAATGGAATCATGATTACATACAATTCTTACATTAATAGATCAGCAAGAATAAAGTTGGTTTCAGAGAATTGTTCCTTAATCATACCGACGGCTTCATGGGCTTATCTGTTACATCAGAAGCGAAACAGAATGGAGCATAGATGTCGTAGATTTGGACGCCGAAAAGATCTGCATCAACTTCAGTAGCAGCATTTTTGCACTGGCTGTTTTGTGAGTCTGGATTTGAGGATGAATCACAGTATCTCTTGATATTATAGTAGGCCTTATCAGAAATTAGAGCATGGGTCCAAAGGTATTCATACATCCCTTTTGTGTCTGTTTCATCATTGATAGCTGCATTTCCAATCTGTGTTAAACATCAAATGGAAAAGCAAAAATGTAAGCAGCAAACCCTAGATGATGATTGTTCATCTAAAGCAAGTCTCAATCTAATATTGTAGTGAGTGTTTCACTAGAATAAATAACTTGAAACACTAGAATAAATAACTAAGAAGAAAAACAAGTTGGAGAGACAGAGAGAGTCATACAATTATCCCTTTAAGATTGATAATGTTGCTATTTGATGTCTTGTTTCCTTGGATCTTGTTTCTCTGGATTATGATATCTGCAAGCTGGGGCACAAAATGGCCTGCATAACTCTCTCCTGATATATAGAAATCCCTGGTTTTGTATTCTGGAAACCTTTCTAACCAATTAAGCAAGAACACATAATTATCGATCGCAGTTCTCCTGTCTCCGACTGTATCATAATCAGATGTTGTGTTTGAATATGAAAAACCTACACCAGCGGGAGACTCCAAGAACAGAACATTGGCCACTGAAGAATATGCAACAGAAATATATATAAGAAATCCTCAAAGATAAATACAAAATTACTGCATCATGAAAGCTATACCTCCATTCCATGCATATGGATTCTTATAGAGTGTTTTGCCATCACTATACACCCGAAAGGGACCAAGCTCCTCCATCGCTCCAAATGCAAGTGATGAACAACCAGGACCTGTAAGAGATCAAAAGATCTTAAATTGTGCATTGTGGCTGTTGCAGAACATCCTTAACAGTGGTTACCAAATTCAATAATATTGTGGGGTTTGACTGTAATCATGGTTGGAATGGGTTCTGAGTTAATTACTTGTATAAGGATTAGATTTCTAATTCTATGGGGATTAGAATATTGGGTATCTATATAAATATTGTCTTTGTGTGATAATCCAGAAGAAACACAAGGGTAGCACTTTGTAAGATGGAGAGCGGTGCATAGAGGTTTCAAGAAATAGTGAAAAATCTTCCATTTTCTCAGGTGGATGTGGGCAATTTTATTGAACCACGGTAAATTCCTTATTGTATGTCATCTTCTTTGTGAATCTGTCCCCAACAAACAATAGAAGCATAAAACATATCATAAAAGCAAATGGTTTAAACACACATTTGAATACTCGAAAATCCCATCAAGACGATATAAAAAGAATACAATTAGAAGCTTATGGGTTACAAATATGGAAGATCAGCAGTATTGCTTGCTAATGATAAGGATCCAAATTAAATAGCTATACATGGAATATAAACATGGAAAGACAATCAGTGCAGTTGTTGCAATTGAGTTCATCGATCTTTCCCTCATCCTCTATTTCTCGCGGAGATGAAACTAAAAAGAAAATACGAAGAACATTCGAACTAAAAACCCAGAAAATAATGAACATGAGAAGATAGAAAATGAAACTATACCTCCATTAAGCCAAAGAAGGAGAGGTTTTGTTTCTTTGTGTCTATCAGCCTCGACAAAGTAGTAATACATTGCTCTACCAGCCGATTTTTCTACAGTGACATAACCTCCATATTGAGAAAAATTAACTGAAGGCTGTCCTGGAAGCTTTTCAATCTTATCTTGCTCCTTCAAGGATTCCTGAGTGTAAACAGGAAACACATTCTCATTCAAGGTTTTAGTATCTTCAACAAACAATTCTGTGTAGATGCTTGCTTTGTTCAGCAATTTCTCCTTGAAAATATGGTAAAGAGCATCCGATTGCCTCACATTCTTCCCAGCAGCAAAGCAAATCAGAGAGGAAAGAACCGCTAAAAAAATTGATCCCTTCAGAACCATCTCTACTCTCCCCATTTTTGCTTTCCGGCTTCTAGCGGTTCACCTTTGCTCTCTCAAATCGACCCTTATTCTTATTGGGTTCTCTGATACTGTTTATAACTGTCAGCTTTTCTGTCAGTTGTTTTGTTTTCAGTTTAAACTCTCTATCGCTGTCTTCCCGTTAATTGGTTTTGGAATATACAAACAGATTCTTCTCGATTCATTTCAATGCTTCACATAAGATTCACCAGACCCTCTCTTATATTCTCTTATAATTCATCTGAAAAAGGAAATTCCTTAAAAGGTGATTTTCTTAGAACATTAACTTCCTCTTTATTAGCGGCGGTATTGTTATTTCTGTTTGCGTCTGAATCCTAGCCAGAGAGGATATGAGATGTGTTGGACACTTGGACCATTAAAATAAAATAAAATAAAATAATTATGAATAATAAATTGACGCGAAATACACTCTTTAGCCCGTGCAAGGACCATCAGACCAGGGCTCTGCAAGTTGCGAACGAAAAGGAGAAACCTAAGGTGCCACATCTTGAGCCGCCTTTCTCTGCATCTCCCTCATCTCTCCTGTTTCCTTTCTCATCTTTTTTTCCCTTTTGTTTCGATCTTCTTTCCAATCTTCTCCCTGTTTCTTTCTCCGTTTCCCTCTATTCTCCCTACATTCTCTTCGTTTCTCTCACCGCCTCTATCTTTTGTTTCCCTCTCCTTGTCTTTCTCCTCTTCTTCCTTGTCTCTCTGTTTTCTCTCTCTCTTTGTTTCTCTTCTTTCAGTTTCTCTTTGTCTAACCGGTAAAAGCTTCCAGTTAAGAAAAAAAAATAAAAATAAAAGAGGTTGATGTGAGCTTTGGCCGCGCACACTGTCCTTATCACCAGTATTGGTGCCACAACCGCGACAACTGAGTCTTCGCCCTTGTGGCATGTTTTGTCTCCACCCTTGTGGCGTGTGTGTTGTATCTCTGCCCTTGTAGCGTGTCTATCTCCGCCTTTCTGGTGTGTCTTCGCGAACGTTGGTGGAGGATATGTATATCGTATCCATTATGCTTAATTGGTACTGTGGTTGTTGCAACCATTATTCTAAGGGTTTATTGGGCTTGACCCATCCCTTAGACTAGTTGACCCTGTATATTGCATGTATAACAGCTTGGTCAATTTCCTCTCCTTGGTTTGGACTAAACCTTGTGATTTTATGCATCTATCTTTTGTTTGGTGTATTTGTTGTATTCTCTTTCAAGTTTATGAATGAAGTCTTTAACTTATTTACCAAAAAAAAAAAAAAAAAGTTGACGCGAAGGGGATTTGTTTTTGTGGGGATTTGGGGGAGGGGTGCTTATTCAATAGGGAAATTTTGAGTGTCAACCCCTGATTTTTTTTATTTTTTATTTTTTTCCTTCTTTTTTTGTAAGGAGTAATTTCACTGAGAGCATGAAAGCCAAGAGGCATCAACAATACCTCATGAAGCCATTGAGTAGTATTGGGTCAATTTGTCCCACTTGCCAAAGGCCGCTGATTTACTTTCCAATATTTAGGGCAAATTACATATACACCCCCTGAATTCGCAATGAATTATAGTTACTATCTCTAAAAGGAAATTAATTACAAATACCCCTTATCATTATTATCATCATTTAGCTTTACTAGATAACAGTAAAGGGGTATTTGTAATTGATTTCCTTCCAGAGGTAGTAGATGTAATTGATTGTAAATCCCAAGGGTCTATATGTAATTTGCCCTAATATTTATATCATTTTCTAAGTTATTCAATTTATCAGTCAGATCCCCTATTACTAGAGTCTTGAATCACCTCCCCATGAGGAAGCACTATGTGCTTTCCGGACGCTTTTTCACCATATGTTGTGTGAGACCCACGTCCAAATATAATAAATTAATTCAAAGATAAAATATCAACAAGCCCCAAATGGCCATCACATAATGTGCGGTGAAAAAGCGTCACCACAAGGAGGTGATCCGGACTCCTATTTTCACACTGTTAGTCTTCAGTTAGTTTTTATTTATTTATTTCTAATATTACCCACATCCCAAATTCAAAAACTTTATCAATGAACCATATCTCGCAAATTTTAATTATGAAAATTTATGATTGGGAGAAGAAGAAGTCACAGATAGTATAGGGACTTTAAAGAAAGAGTCAAGCATAGAGATTTTGTTTGTTTTGTCATTTTTGGAATATTTAACTTGCTTACATCAATGCTTAATTGTAATTTCTTGCGGTAGGGGGTGGCTTTGATATATTTTCACCCTACAGAGTATTGATTGACATAATGGAAAACTCAAGGGTATAACTAATTTTAGGTCATAACTCAGAGATGACACTGAATATTTTGCCATTCTATAAGCCAAAAAAAAAAAAACGATTTAACTTCATAAAGCCCCTTGGAAAATTTTAATTGCAAAGAAGTACATATAGTCCCATTAAAAGAATATTTTTTAAAAAAAATCATTGAAGAAATTAATAGTTCATGGAAGGGTTAAATCATTAAATAAAAGATTTATTAAGATTGCATTGTCTTCTAAAAGTTTCATTTACTAGGGAGTTTCTCCCCTCTGAGGAAATACTGGACAAGAGTAAGAGCCTTAGCTGGTTGGAAACTTGGAACTTCATGACCTGCTCCTATTACTGTAGCAAATGTTAGGTCACCCTTGTATGTGAAAGTGTATCCTCCGACCTATAAATGATGAAAAATGGCAAACATTTCCATTAGAAAAATTTGATCAAACAGTTCAAATTAGTAAAATGGTTAATTTGCTGTTAATTAATTACCTCATTATTTAATAACCAAGGATACCATGAAGTCTCGACTGGAAGTCTGAGCTTATTAAGAGATAACCTGGTTGATGTAACTGGAACCACTGCATCTACGTCTCCACTGCATTCATTGAGTCCGATAAACACATTTTAGTTTGAACTAATCAATCTCATTAAACTTAAAGACTATATCGATGACTTGCCTGAAAACCCAAACTCGAACTCCATTAGCCATGGCCTCCGACAAGAGAGAAAGTATCGTGGATGGGCGATCCTTCCATCCAATTATTACATCACTGCAATTTACATTAATCTTTAGTCAAACTTTAACAAATTTTCATAGAGAATGTAAGAGATTAATTAAATCATTCCATCTTCTTCATTTAAATGCTCCAAACCTGCAAGGTGCCCACTCAAAGCTAAGTCTGGTGACATTGGCATGTAGAGCTTCTTGAACATCCGGACGGTTCATATAAGCATATACATAATTAGCACTGCAAGGATCAAAATCCAAGACCTGCAAGAAATAATTCATTAGGAAAATTAGGAAAAATCAATCAAAGATGGAGGGAAATTTGCAATTGAGCATACCGAGGGATTCTTGGCTGGGATTGTGACATTGGAAGATAAACATATTGGACCATAGATGTTGTAGATATTAAGAGAATAAATATCGACTTCATCAAGACCCTGTGTGCACTGCCTTTTCTGCGACTTTTCATATAGGGATTGAGAGAAGTTACAGTATCTGTTGATTAAATAGTAAGCCTGATCAGAAATGAGAGCATGGGTCCAGAAGTACTCATACATGCCCTTCTGGTCAGTTTCATGGTTAATCACTGCATTTCCAATCTGCAATAAACATGAAACGTTAAGTAAAAAAAGTTAAGCAACAAATCTTAATGATGATTGTGTAAGTTACAAGACAAGAGAATTCAATTAAAGCAAGTCAAAGAGTCCACCATATCATAAAGGAATTGACAAGAATGTTATAAGTTATACCATTATTCCTTTGAGATTGATAATAGTTCTATTAGCAGCTTTGTTCCCTTGGATAACGAGATGTGCTAGCTGGGGCACCAAATGACCTGCATAACTCTCTCCAGATATGTAGAAATCTCTGGTCTTATATTCTGGAAATCTTTCTAACCAATTAACCAAGAACGCGTAATTATCGGTCGCGGTTCTTATATCTCCGTGGCTTTTATAATCAGATGTTGTGTTTGAATATGAAAATCCAGTTCCGGCCGGAGATTCCAAGAACAGAACATTGGCCACTAAAGAACACACAAGAACAGTAGTAATTTACAGATCATTTCATGATCAAAGATGATTACAATTGTGGTTGCTATTATTTAAACATGAAAGTATACCTTGATTCCATGCATATGGATTGCTGTAGAGTGATTTTCCATCACTGTATACCCTAAAGGGACCAAGCTCCGTCATTGCTCCATATCCAAGAGAAGAACAGCCTGGTCCTGCAAGAGCTCAAGGATCAAGTCATGCATTAAGTTGCAGATGCTCCTGATGCATTTTTAGTTTTTCCTGATCAACTGTTATTTGGGTTCAGCAATTTTTTCAGATTGAATGATTATAAGAAACACCATAGGAACCTTCACAACTGGATTTTCCAGAAATTTGATTTAAAAAATAGAATGATCGAAGAACAACCACACACAGTGTATCAGAAACACAATTAACTATTAGGAATAGTATAACATACCCACCATCTCAAACACTCTAAGAATATGAAATTGTAACCATTGAAGATGAAATGATCTTGATAATAAGAATCCAAGAAGAGATAATCAGAATACCTCCATTAAGCCATAGAAGGAGAGGCTTTGAATCCTTGTTAACTGCTTCTGCAAAATAGTAGTAAAGTGCTCTACCAGCTGCTTTGTTTACAGTGACATATCCTCCATATTGTGAAAAATTAACCTTGGGCTGTCCTGGCAACTTCTCAATCTTATCTTGCTCCTTCAACCCATCCTGAGGATCTGCAAGAACCTCCCTAAAGATATCTGTCTTCTCTTGAGTTAATAATTCTGTGTTCATGCCTGCTTTGTTCTGCAACTTCTTCATGAAAAAACTTTGAAGAACATCTGATTGCTTTCCATACCCAACAACAACAAAGCAACGAAGAGAAAGAAGTATCAAGAGAGAATGAAAAAAGGTTGGACCTTTCAAAATCATCTCTTCGTTTGATTTGTCCCTGCTTTTGCTCCTTAGTTTGTTTGCTCTTTTGTTCTTTTCTTGATCTTTTCAATTTTATAATAATCTTTCCCTATCCACTCATGGTAGTCTCGTGCGGTTTAAACATGAAAAACATTAGAAACCCACATGCAGTGCCCCTGGGAACCGTTTTTTTTATTTTTGGTAAAAGATGAACCGTTTCATGCAAGCACAAATGCGAGGAGTCTGAATTTAATTCAACAGATATGGATCACTGCACAATGGAAAGAATTTGAAATGTGTGTTAATGAATATCTCTTGAATTCAAATTCTTTCCATGTATTCTTCGAAGATGAGAATTTGAATTCAATACACATGGAAAGAATTTGATTTTGTAGGGATGTAAACAGGATTCAAATAATATCTTCTCGGTTTTCGAATGGATTCAGTAAGATTTGGATGATAATCGAATAGTTATTTTCTTAAATAGATTCTGCTAAGTGAGCATGAATATAGAATGAATACAAGTTTTCGACTAGCTATTTACATTTTTACCATTTTATTTATGAGGACTAGGTTTGAAATTTAAGAATTTAGCAACTTTGGTAACTATTTTAGTAGAAAATCTAGAAAAATAGTCACATATCACAAGTGAAAATTTTATAAAAAAAGAAAAAAATAAATCTAATAAGTAACTTAATCGGATAATTTTATCGGACGGATAATAATTAGTAAGAAAGGGGTATACCATATCTGCATCCTATTAGTAATCGGATTGACTTGGATATCCCTAAACGGATGCGGATGTGAATTCAAAAGCAGATTTCGGTTATCCATTTACACACCTAGATCAAACAATCCATATAACTATGTAAGTGAAAATTGTGTGTAGATTATATTATCCCCTAAACTCCTTTGAAAGTAATAGGTAACGGAGTAACCATTCTAACTTGGTATCAATCCTCCTTGGGCTCGACCATTTATAGTCTAGGTCATCATTATCACGTCATTTTATCTCCATTCTTAACATGGTATCAATATATGTTTTTTCCCATTTGGTCTAACCTGCCCGCAACCATCTTTTGTCTCTATGTTTTTTTTTTTTTCTTCATGGCAAATGCCTGCTAGAGTCACTTTGGCTCTAACCACTCTAGCTGCTTTGAAGATGTCATCTTTCATTATCAGGTCGATAAATTACCGAATAAATTACTATCTCCATTGTCCTCTTATTTGATCTATTTTTTACTTGATGTGACACTTTCTAGATTTTAGTAAAATCACTACTAAGTTGTTAAATTCTTAAATTTGAAACCTCCATTTGGTGTGGTGTGTTGGGGTTGCATCCTAAATCCTTGATTCATGGCCATGCATAATCAAGAAAATAACTATCCGATTATCATCCAATCCGGCTGAATGTCCGATTTTTTTCTTCGTTTTGGTAACTACAACTATCCGATCCGAATCCGATCCGTTTACACATCCTGAGCACTCTCGTACCAGTGACTCATATTGGTAACATTTATTTATTTCCTAGCTTGACGCTACATAATTTTCTTTTGGTCCCTGCTTTCAAGTTTAATTTGATTTCTATTTACCAACTCACTGCTTCAACTAACTGTTCAGTTATTTTTTTTCTCCTAATTCTTGTGTAGTATAGAATCCAAAGTCGGGGACAATTTTAGCAATGGGTGAGCATCATGGTGACCTGTATTTTCTAAAAATGAACCCGGCCTCTTCATTTGTTTTCATTACATCTCCAGGAGCACATTTTGACCTTTGGCATTGGCGCCTTGGTCACCTAGGTTCCATGACTGCTAGTGCTACGAGCCTTAGCAAACTTGACTATTGTATTTCTTTTTCTAATAAATGTAGTTGCACAGTTGGCTTAGTTACAAAGCAATCCCGTTTGTCATTTTTTTCCAAGTTCAGTAACTACTACATCCTGTTTTGAAATTATCCATTTGGTGGTTTGGGGTCTTTTTCGCATTAAATCTCTTTTTTTGGAGCATTTTTTCTCACTATTGTGGATGACTATTATTGGTGCACATGTGTTTATTTGATGCTTTCTAAAGCAAATGTTAATTCCTTTACTCTACATTTCTTTGCAGGTTCACACCTAAATTTAAAACTAGATTACGAGGAAAGAAGTACTAAAAATATTGATCTCTTAAGAATTGTCTCTCCTCTCCTCATTTTCTCCACTTCTATCAATTCATCTTTGCTCTCTCAAATCCATCCATATTAATATTGGGTTCTCTGATAGTATTTAAGTTGTTGGCTTGTCTGTCATAGTTGTTTTGTTTCCAGATTAAACTCACTACTACTATCTTCTTATATTCTCTTATATGTCATCAAAGCAATGAAGTTCCTTAAAAGGTAGTTTTCTTAAAACAAATTTACCTTTTATTTGCTATGCTTTGGGAATCTTACTTGAGTGGTGCATCTGACGTGGTGTCTGTGGTGCCCATTACCGTCGGATGCACGCCATGTGGACTATATATATTAAATCCTAGATGCTTGAAACATGGTTCAGTTGATTTTAAAGAAAAACTGATTTTGTTTAACTTAAGTTGGTAAAATGTACACATGGTGTTTTGAGCGGCTGGAATTTAACAAAATCCACACGGCATGCATTCAATGGTGGACAACATAGGCACCACCATATCAGACACACTACAAAACAACAATCCATGCATTGGTTATTTTTGTTTGAGTCTGAATCGTCTCCAAGGAAGATATGTGATATGTTGGACCATAAAAGAAAAAAGAAAAAGGAACAGAGCATCGATGGTAAGTTGATGCAAAGGGATTCTTTGGTTATTCTATAGGAAAAATTTTAGTATCACCTCCTAAATTATCTCCTAATATTAATGCCACCCCTTGAGCTATCCAATATATCAGTTAGACCTCCTATTACTAGCCTTTTTGTTTATCTATTCCCAATATTACTCCACATTTTGAATGTAAAGACAATTTCCATGCATGAACCACATCTCCCAAATTTATGAGGATTTATGATAGGGAGAGGAAGAAGTTGCAGACAATAGAGAGAGACAAAGACACAAGTCGAGCATAAGATTTTTCGTTTTAAGGTTATTCTTGTCCTTTTGAAACATTTAGCTTGCTTACATCAGCACTTAACTATGATTTCCTAACAGTAGGGGGTGTCTACAATATATTTTCACCCGGTAGGAGGTTTAGATTGATAAATTAGATAACTCAAGTCATGGCATTAATTTAAGGAGTAATTCTAGAGGTGGCACTAATAATTTTTCCTATTCTATAAGCAGAAAAAACAATTCTGCTTTATAGAGCCACTGGGGAAGTTAATTGCAAAGAAAGACGTACAGTGCCATGAAAAGAATATTTTGAGGACAATTGCTGAAGAAATAGTTCATGGAAGGATTAAATCATTAAATAAAAATATTAATTAAGATTGCATTGTCTTCTACAAATTTCATGAACTGGGGAGTTTCTCCCCTTGGAGGAAATACTGGGCAAGAGTAAGTGCCCTTGCTGGTTGGAAACTTGGAACTTCATGACCTGCTCCTCTCACTGTAGCAAATGTTAGGCCTCCCTTGTATGTGAAAGTGTATCCTCCAACCTACAAATGATGAAAGGTGGAGAGCTTTCCCATTAGAAAAGTTTGATCAAAGAGTTCAAATTAGTAAAAAGGTTTGCTGTGATCTGAAAAATATTAATAGTTTCTAGATGTTGAATAAGGAGAAGTTAATTAATTAATTACCTCATTTTTCAAGAACCAAGGATACCAGGAAGTGTTAACTGAAAGCCTGAGCTTATTAAGAGATGACCTGGTTGAAGTGACTGGAACCCTTCCATCTATGTCTCCACTGCATTCATTTAATCCAATAAGCACATCTTAGTTTTTGAATAATTCGAGTATATAAACTAATCAATCTCATTAAACTTGAGTTAAGAATGTGGACTTACCTGTAAACCAAAACTCGAACTCCGTTAGCCATGGCTTCAGTCAAGAGAGGAAGTATCGTCGATGGGCTATCGTTCCAAGTGATTAAATTACTGCAATTTACATTAATCCCCAATCAAACCCAAAAAATTTCATAGAAAATATATGAAATGAATTAAATCGTTTCATCTTCTTCTTTTAAATGCTCCACACACCTGCAAGGTTCCCAATCATGGCTAAGTTTGGTGACATTAGCATGTAGAGCCTTTTGAACATCAGGACGGTTCAAATAAGCATATACATAATTATCACTGCAAGGATCAAAATTCAGAACCTGCAACAAATCATTCATCATCAGGGAATGAAAATCCAATCCACCAAAAAAAATTTCATAATTGAGCAATTGAGCATACCGAGGCCTTCTTGGCTGGGATTGTGACATTGGAAGAGAAACATATTGGACCATAGATGTTGTAGATATTAAGAGAATAAATATCGACTTCATCAAGACCCTGTGTGCACTGCCTTTTCTGCGACTTTTCATATAGGGATTGAGAGAAGTTACAGTATCTATTGATTAAATAGTAAGTCTGATCAGAAATGAGAGCATGGGTCCAGAAGTATTCATACATGCCCTTCTCGTCAGTTTCAAGGTTAATAACTGCATTTCCAATCTGCAATAAATATGAAAGGTTAATCAAAAAAACGTTAAGCAACTAATCTTAATGATGATTGTGTGAGTTACAAGACAAGAGAATTCAATGAAAGCAAGTCAAGTGTCCATCATATCATACAGGAATTGACAAGAATGTTAGTTATACCATTATTCCTTTGAGATTGATAATAGTTCTATTAGCAGCTTTGTTCCCTTGGATAACGAGATGTGCTAGCTGGGGCACCAAATGACCTGCATAACTCTCTCCAGATATGTAGAAATCTCTGGTCTTATATTCTGGAAATCTTTCTAACCAATTTACCAAGAACGCGTAATTATCGGTCGCGGTTCTTATATCTCCATGGCTTTTATAATCAGATGTTGTGTTTGAATATGAAAATCCAGTTCCGGCCGGAGACTCCAAGAACAGAACATTGGCCACTAAAGAACACACAAGAACAGTATTAATTTACAGATCATTTCATGATCAAAGATGATTACAATTATGGTTGCTATTATTTAAACATGAAAGTATACCTTGATTCCATGCATATGGATTGCTGTAGAGTGATTTTCCATCACTGTATACCCTAAAGGGACCAAGCTCCGTCATTGCTCCATATCCAAGAGAAGAACAGCCTGGTCCTGCAAGAGCTCAAAGATCAAGTCATGCATTAAGTTGCAGATGCTCCTGATGCATTTTTAGTTTTTCCTGATCAACTGTTATTTGGGTTCAACAATTTTTTCAGATTGAATGATTGTAAGAAACACCATAGGAACCTCACAACTGGCTTTTCGAGAAATTTGATTAAGAAAATAAAATGATGGAAGAACAACCACACGGTACAGTGTGTCAGAAACGCAATTCACTATTAGGAATAGTATAACATACCCACCATCTCAAACACTCTAAGAAAATGAAATTGTAACCATTGAAGATGACATGAACTTGATAATAAGAATCCAAGAAGAGATAATCAGAATACCTCCATTAAGCCATAGAAGGAGAGGCTTTGAATCCTTGTTAACTGCTTCTGCAAAATAGTAGTAAAGTGCTCTACCAGCTGCTTTGTTTACAGTGACATATCCTCCATATTGTGAAAAATTAACCTTGGGCTGTCCTGGCAACTTCTCGATCTTATCTTGCTCCTTCAACCCATCCTGAGGATCTGCAAGAACCTCCCTAAAGATATCTGTCTTCTCTTGAGTTAATAATTCTGTGTTCATGCCTTCTTTGTTCTGCAACTTCTTCATGAAAAAACTTTGAAGAACATCTGATTGCTTTCCATACCCAACAACAACAAAGCAACGAAGAGAAAGAAGTATCACGAGAGAATGAAAAAAGGTTGGACCTTTCACAATCATCTCTTCGTTTGATTTGTCCTGATTTTGCTCCTTAGTTTGTTTTACTCTTTTGTTCTTCTCTTGATCTTTTCATTTTTATAATATTATTTCCCTGTCCACTCATGTAATCTCTTGCGGTCTATACATGAAAAACAGCTTAATAAAAGCTTCTTTCTACCCAAAAAATAAATAAATAAAATTAGAAACCCACATGCAGTGCCCCCTGGGAACCCTTTTTTTAATTTTTGGTAAAAGATGAACCGTTTCATTTAAGCACAAATGCGAGGAATCTGAATTTAATACAACAGATATGGATCACTGCACAATGGAAAGAATTTGAAATGTGTGTTAATGAATATCTCTTGAATTCAAATTCTTTCCATGTATTCTTCAAAGATGAGAATATTCAAATTATTTCCATGTATTCTTCGAAGATGAGAATTTGAATTCAAAAGACATGCATCAATACACATGGAAAGAATTTGATTTTGATTTCAGGCACATATAGAATTTGAATTTGAATTCAAGAGAGATATGGATCAAAGTAGGGGTGTAAATAGACCGGATTCGGATCGGATAGTGGTAATACCATATCTGCATCCTATTATATTAGGATGGACTCGAATAATATCTTCTTGGTTTTCGAATGGATTCAGTCAGATTCGGATGATAATGGGATAGTTATTTAATTAAATAGATTCTTTTAAGTGTGCATGAATTTAGATTGAATACAAGTTTTCGACTAGCTGTTTACATCTTTACCATTTTATTTGTGAGGACTAGGTTTGAAATTTAAGAATTTAGCAACTTTAATAGTTATTTTAGTAGAAAATCTAGAAAAGTAGTCACATATCACATGTGAAGATTTTATAAAAAATAAGAAAAATAAATCTAAATAAGTGACTTAATCGGATAATTATAATCGGATGGATAATAAATGATAAGAAATGAGTATACCATATCCGCATCCTATTAATAATCAGACAGACTCGGATACCCCTAAACAGATGCGGATGTGAATTCGAAAGCAAATTTCGGTTATCCATTACACACCTAGATCAAAGCAATCCATATAACTATGTAAGTGAAAATTGTGTGTAGATTATATTATCCCCTAAACTCCTTTGTACATAATAGGTAACAACTCTAGTTTATAAACCCTCCTTGGGGATCATTTATAGTCTAGGTAATGTGAGTATTTTATTCCATTATTAACATGGTATCAATATATGTTTTTTCTTTCTTCTTTTTTTTTTTTTTTTTTTTTTTTTTTTTTGCTTGATGGCAAATGCTTGCTAGAGTCACTTTGGCTCTAACCACTCTAGCTGCTTTGAAGATGCCATTTTCATTATCACGTCAAATCGAATAATTACTATCTCCTTGTCATGTATGTGATAACCATTGGTAACACCTGCAAGCAGTTCATCTACTTCCCATTTGGTTGCGGTGCAACCAATCATATTGTCTCTAATATGTCATTTTTTTTTCTGAATCCTGTTACACGTCCTAAGCACTCTCGTACCAGTGACTCATATTGGTAACATTTCTTTATTTCCTAGCTTGACACTACATAATTTTCTTTTGGTCCCTGCTTTCAAGTTTAATTTGTTTTCTATTTACCAACTCACTGCTTCAACTAATTGTTCAGTTATTTTTTTCTCCTAATTCTTGTGTAGTATAGAATCCATAGTCGGGGACAATTTTAGCGATGGGTGAGAATCATAGTGACCTGTATTTTCTACAAATGAACCCCGCCTCTTCATTTGTTTTCATTACATCTCTAGGAGCACATTTTGACCTTTGGCTTGGCGCCTTGGTCACCTAGGTTCTATGACTGCTACGTGCCTTCGCAAACTTGACTATTGTATTTCTTTTTCTAATAAATGTACTTGCACAGTTGGCTTAGTTACAAAGCAATCCCCTTTTTCATTTTTTTCCAAGTTCAGTAACTACTACATCCTGTTTTGAAATGATCCATTTGGAGGTTTGGGGTCTTTTCGCATTAAATCTCTTTTTTTGAAGCATTTTTTTCTCATTATTGTTTTTTTTTTTTTTTTTTTTGGGTATGAAGCTGGAAAACTTCATTCATGAACTTAAAAGAAAATACAGACACATCAAAAAGAAAAACAGAAATAGAAAAGATAAATGCATCAAAACACAAGGTTCGGATATAAAAGAAAATACAGACACATCAAAAAGAAAAACAGAAATAGAAAAGATAAATGCATCAAAACACAAGGTTCGATCCGAACCAAGAAATGGAAATTGACCAAATGTCATACATGTAATAGACAAGGTCATCCTGACTAAGGAATGGGTCGAACCCAAGCCCTTAGAATAATGGTTGTAACAACCAAAACAACACTTAAGCACAAGGAAACGACATACGTATCCTCCATCACAAACACCCAAAGAAGCGACACGTCACACAGGCGGACATAGACACGCCACAAGGGCGGAAAATTAAAACGCCACAAGGGCAAAAAGATTACACGCCACACGGGCGGAAAGATAACACACCACAAGGGTGGAAAGATAACACGCCACAAGGGCGGAAACAACAGCCACGGCGAAAACACACCAACGGTGACTAGCAACACGAGACTCTCGCACCAACAAAGCTTCCATATCCATGGGAGAAACTTCCAGCTCCAACGTAAAACCTTCAGACCTACGGAATGCACTACCAGATCTCGTCTACCTGAATTTTTTTTTTTTTCCTTTCTCAAATAACCGGAAACCTTCCACTGATAGGGGAAAAAGAGGGAAACTGAGAGAGACGGAGAGAATGAGAAACTGAGTGTGGGAGATGGAAGAGATGCAGAGATAGAGAGGTGGTGAACCGAAAAAGCTAGCTGTAGTTTTTTTTTTTTTTCCAAACCGGAACTTCACGGAGAGGTAGCGAGAGGGAGAGAGGGGGGTAAGCGAGTATAACAGAGGTGTAGATGGAGGTGGAGAAAACGAATAGAGAGGCGGCGTGAGGGAGAGAGAAGGCAAGGGGCAAACCAGGGGGTGGAGGTGGAGAAAATGAACCGAGAGGCGGAGAGAGGGATAGAGACGGCAAGGGAGCAAAACAGGGGATCGAGCCGTGGAGTCTCTCCACCTCAGAGAGAGGCGACGATTGGTGTCTTCAGAGTGCGGCAACGCTAGGGTTTGCAGAGCGCGATTTGGGGCGCAAATTATAAAAAAGAATATGGGTTTATTTGATGCATTCTAAAGCAGATGTTAATTCATTTACCCTACATTTCTTTGCAATGGTTCACACTTAAATTTAAAACTAGATTACGAGGAAAGAAGTACTAAAGAAATTGATCTCTTAAGAATTGTCTCTTCTCTCCTTATTTTCTCCACTTCTATCAATTCATCTTTCCTCTCTCAAATCCATCCATATTCTTATTGGGTTCTCTAATACTAGTTAAGTTGTTAGCTCGTCTATCATAGTTCTTTTGTTTCCAGCTTAAACTCTCTACTGCTATCTTCCTATATTCTCTTATATTTCATCTAAGCAATGAAGTTCCTAAAAGGTAGTTTTCTTAAAACAAATTTCCCCTTTATTAGCTATGCCTTGAGAATCTTGCTTGAGTGGTGGTGCATCTGACGTAGTGATGCCTATGGTGCACGCCGTTGGATGCACGCCATGTGGACTATATTAAATCTTAGCCGCTTGAAACATGGTTCAGTTGATTTTAAAGAAAAACGGGTTTTGTTTCATTTACGTTGGTTAAATGTGCACATGGTGTTTTTAGCGACTGGAATTTAACCGAATCCATGTGGCATGCATTCAATAGTGGGCATCACAAGCACCACCATATCAGACGCACTACACAAGCACGATCCATGCCTTGGTTATTTTTGTTTGAGTCTGAATTGTCTCCGAGGAAGATATCTGATATGTTGGACCACAAAAGAAAAAAGGAAAAGGAACAAAGTATCAATGGTAAGTTGATGCAAAGGGATTCTTTGGTTATTCTATAGGAAAAATTTTAGTGCCACCTCCTAAATTATCTCCTAATATTAGTGCCACCCCTTGAGCTATCCAATATATCAGTTAGACCTCCTATTACTAGCCCTATGATCAGTTTTCAATTAGTTTTTATTTGTCTGTTCCCAATGTTACCCCCACATCTTGAATGTAAAGACACTTTCCATGCATGAACCACATCTCCCAAATTTATGAGGATTTATGATAGGGAGAGGACGAAGTTGCAGACAATAGAGAGAGACAAAGACACAAGTCAATCATAAGATTTTTCGTTTTAAGGTTATTCTTGTCCTTTTGAAACATTTAGATTGTTTACATCAGCACTTAACTATGATTTCCTAATAATAGGGGGTGTCTACGATATATTTTCACCCTGTAGGAGGTTTGATTGATAAATTAGATAACTCAAGTCATGGCATTAATTTAATGGGTAATTCTAGAGGTGGCACTAATAATTTTTCCTATTCTATAACCAGAAAAAACAATTCTGCTTTATAGAGCCCCTGGGGAAGTTAATTGCAAAGAAAGACGTACAGTGCCATGAAAAGAATATTTTGAGGACAATTGCTGAAGAAATAGTTCATGGAAGGATTAAATCATTAAATAAAAATATTAATTAAGATTGCATTGTCTTCTACAAATTTCATGAACTGGGGAGTTTCTCCCCTTGAAGGAAATACTGGGCAAGAGTAAGTGCCCTTGCTGGTTGGAAACTTGGAACTTCATGACCTGCTCCTCTCACTGTAGCAAATGTTAGGCCTCCCTTGTATGTGAAAGTGTATCCTCCAACCTACAAATGATGAAAAGTTTGATCAAAGAGTTCAAATTAGTAAAAAGTTTTGCTGTGATCTGAAAAATAATAGTTTCTAGATGTTGAATAAGGAGAAGTTAATTAATTAATTACCTCATTTTTCAAGAACCAAGGATACCAGGAAGTGTTAACTGAAAGCCTGAGCTTATTAAGAGATGACCTGGTTGAAGTGACTGGAACCCTTCCATCTATGTCTCCACTGCATTCATTTAGTCCAATAAGCACATCTTAGTTTTTGAATAATTCAAGTATTTAAACTAATCAATCTCATTAAACTTGAGTTAAGAATGTGGACTTACCTGTAAACCAAAACTCGAACTCCGCTAGCCATGGCTTCAGTCAAGAGAGGAAGTACCGTCGATGGGCTATCGTTCCAAGTGATTAAATTACTGCAATTTACATTAATCCCTAATCAAACCCAAAAAAATTCATATAAGAAATTAACTAAATCGTTTCATCTTCTTCTTTTAAATGCTCCACACACCTGCAAGGTTCCCAATCATGGCTAAGTTTGGTGACATTAGCATGTAGAGCCTTCTGAACATCAGGACGGTTCAAATAAGCATATACATAATTATCACTGCAAGGATCAAAATTCAGAACCTGCAACAAATCATTCATCATCAGGGAATGAAAACCCAATCCACCCGGGAAAAAAAATCATAATTGAGCAATTGAGCATACCGAGGCCTTCTTGGCTGGGATTGTGAGATTGGAAGAGAAACATAAGGGACCATAGATGTTGTAGATATCAATAGAATTCAAATCTGTATTGACTTCATTAGCTCCCTGTGTGCACTGGCTGCTCTGTGATATTGCTGTTGGGGAGAAATCACAGTATCTCTTGATTAAATAGTAAGCCTGATCAGAAATGAGAGCATGGGTCCAGAAGTACTCAATCATGCCCTCATTGTCAGTTTCATCATTAATCACAGCATTTCCAATCTGAAATAAACATGAAAGAGAAAGTTTAACAATTAAAAAAAAAAGTTGAGCAACAAACCTTAATTATGATTGTGTAAGTTACAAGAGAGAAGAGATAATTCAATTAAAGCAAGTCAAGTTTCCATCATATCATAAAGGAACTGAGAAGAAGAGGTAATCATTAATGTTAATTATACCATTATTCCTTTGAGATTGATAATAGTTCTATTAGCAGCTTTGTTCCCTTGGATAACAAGATGTGCAAGCTGGGGCACATAATGACCTGCATAACTCTCTCCAGATATATAGAAATCTCTGGTCTTATATTCTGGAAATCTTTCTAACCAATTAACCAAGAACGCGTAATTATCTGTTGCGGTGCTCTTGTCTCCACTGTTTGCATAATCAGATGTCGTGTTTGAATACGAAAATCCAACTCCGGCTGGCGACTCCAAGAAGAGGACATTGGCCACTAAAGAACACATAAGAACAGTATTTCACAGGTTATCTCATGATCAAATTAAGATTACAATTATGGGTATATCATAAAAAATTTCAAAGTTTACCTTGATTCCATGCATATGGATTCCTGTAGAGTGTTTGTCCATCACTGTATACTCGGAAGGGACCAAGCTCCTCCATTGCTCCATATGCAAGAGAAGAACAACCTGGACCTGCAAGAGATCAAAGGATTTCCTGATACTCTGTTACATTTTATTAAGTTTAGGAAGTTTTCACAGATCAATTGTGATGTGAGTTCTGCATTTTTTTTCAGATTGAGTGAATGTAATGAACACTACAGGAACCTTTCTTACTGGGTTTTTCAGAAATTTGATTTAAAAAAATAGAATGGTGGAAGTACAGCCACATGGGTACAGTTTATCAAAGCATAATTATTGGGAATAATAGAACCTACCCACCTTCTATCTCAACCACTCTAAGAAAATGAAATTGTAACCATTGAAGACGACATGAACATGACAATAAGAATCCAAGTAGAAAAAAATCAGAATACCTCCATTAAGCCAAAGAAGGAGAGGCTTTGAATCCTTGTTAACAGCTTCCGCAAAATAATAGTATAGTGCTCTACCAGCTGCTTTGTTTACAGTAACATATCCTCCATATTGAGAAAAATTTACTGTGGGCTGTCCTGGCAACACATCAATCTTATCTTTCTCCTTCAACCCAACCTGAGGATCTGCAAGAACCTCGCTGAAGATATCTTTCTTTTCTTGAGTTGATAATTCTGTGTTTATACCTGCTTTGTTCTGCAACTTCTTCATGAAAAAACTCTGAAGAATATCTGATTGCTTTCCATGTCCGAAAGCCACAAAGCAACAAAGAGAATAAAGAAGTATCAAGAGAGAACGAGAAAAGACTGAGCCTTTCACAATCATCTCTTGGTTTGATATCTCCTGCTCCTGCTCCTGCTCCTTCTCGTTTGTTTGTTTTGCTCTTTTGCTCTTTTCTTCAGTCTCTTCACTTTATAACAATCTTTCCTATCCACTCATTGTGATCTCGTGTGGTTTAAACATGAAAAACATTACAAACCCGCATGCAATGCCACTGGAAAAAGATGAACCGTTTCATTCATAAGCTTTACACTACTTGAGATCAGTATGATACTTCCGGTTCGGGCAACGTTGGATCGGAATCAAAATACCAGATACCAATCTGATGGTAACAATGTTATCCATTCATTGGAATAAGTAGTTTGATCCCATGATACTTATGGGTCCTAGGGTTAGTTGTGTGGGTCCATTTCGGTTATGTTGTGCTCCGCACTTTTGAGTTGTGTCTTATCAGTGAGTTGATCTATGTGTGGTTTGGTTTTGTTTAGGAGTGGTCCACCCACAGATTTTTATGGTTCAGTGTCAAATTTCAGGATCATGCTTGAGTCATGCGCAATAACAACGAGGCATGACCATTAAGCCAAGCATTTCAGGCGGTTGGATTGAGATCTCGGTCAAAATTTTGATATCGACTGTCGAAATTCAACGGTCGAGATTTCGAATCTAACGGCCGAAATCTCAGCTTGACAACATGACCCAAGCTTTTTCCCAGATATCAATATCCACGTGGCAAAAATTTACATGTTGGAAGTTTCAGTTGTTACTCAAACCACATCTGCATTCATTGTTCAAAAATTCTTGAAACTACAATTTTGCCATTGAAGGCAACATATGCTTATCATGCAAATAGACAATTAGAGCTGGACAGCTTAAATATTCGTTTCACATTTCATAAAACTGTGGTCTGTTTGGATGTTTATGCTCACGTTCCATCCTCTCATGATATCTAAAGGGAATCTTTTCATTTTGAAAACTATTTTTTTATAGAAATTTGAATAAATAAAATATATAAAGAAGATGAATGTGGACTATTTTCTAAACCTCAAGGAAATTCTAAAAAAAAAGAATTCTAGAAGACGAATTATTTCCTCCAAACGTAGCCTTAATTAGTTGTAATGCCATGTGAGGTTTTATTATGGCAAGCAAAATTCAAGGTAGTGTAAAGAGGCCATGTGAGGTTAACATGTAGAGATGGCTAATGAGTTGGATTAATTAAGTTTTAATTTAATAAATAAAAAAATAAATATAATAATTTTGTCTTGCTAAATAGAATAATTAAATAAAAAATTAGATGTCAAAGGTAAAAAGATAGAGCTCCCTCTCAAGTGCTCACAAAAAAAATTATTATCAATACAGGTTGGTAGAGTGGTAATTAAGATCTATACTTCTCAGTAGATAGGTCATGGGTTCAACCCTTGCAGACTACAAAGCTCCCCTCGAGGATGTAATCGAGGTGCGCACAAGCTCCAGATGAACCTCAAACACCAAAAAAAAATTTATTATTATCATTTTCTTAAAAATAATAAAAAAAATTGTGACTTTTTAGGATTAAGAAATTCTTTTTTATATAATAATTTCAAGAAGTCAATTTTTTCTTTTCATAAACATTAAGAAATTGAACAAGAGTGATAGGCTTGTTAAACTTCTTCAATAATAAACAAAGTGATAACCTTTTTACCTAATCTTTCTAATAAAATCCTCAATTATATTCCTGAATTTATGATATCTACATAGAAAAAAAAATTGCAACCCTTTCAACCTAAAATAGAGAAAGGGAGAATTATGTTGTCTCCTTGTATTATAACTTAATTATTACTTTATTTCTCATATTTTTTTGAAATTATTAATCCAACCTTAAATTTGTTAATTGTTGATCTCTCTTGCCATTAAACTTCCTAAATTGAATGATGATCTAGCATTTTTTATTTATTTAAAATTTTCAAAATAATCCTAAGGTTTTATATTACGTATTTCACTTTTATATTAAATTACATTACTATCCTTAGTAAATATGAAAATAATTAACCCTAATTAAATGATTTTCTTCCCAAATCAAAACAAAGGGAGTGAAAAAAAAAAAACAGTTGTTTTTTTTTTCTTCTTTTCGTTTCTTTCTTTTTCTTTGAAGATTCCAAAATGATAAGAATACAAATGTAAAATAAGTATTTCATATGGTTTTCTCATATTGTCTTTTAACTCTTAAGAAATATTCAACTCAAATATTGATTGGATTTGCATATGTATCATCATTAAGGAGACGCATGTGATGATTTGTCTGGATTAATATTAGAAAAATCCAACTTACTTATTCTTAATTTGACTCCTAATAATGTTTAACCTTATCTTTTCCTTAAAAAATTTGTTTAAATAATAAAAAAAAAATTATGAAAAGTGTCCAAGAAGTTGTCTTCATTACTGTCTTCTCCTTGTTTTATTCTTTCAAGTACAACCTGTAGTTGTGAGTTGTTGAGTCTTATTTCCTCTAAATAGCTTTTCTTTTTAATTAAAAAATTAAATTTTAAATGGACTTCATAGGTTAGATGAGATTTGAAACTCTTAAGACATATAGATCACATTCTATAGATCTACAAGGGAAAATGATGGAATTATCCAGTTTTTTTTTTACTTTCGAGTCTATATTTTCTCCACACGGGAAACCCGTTCTCTCATGCACCTACTACCTACACACGCGACATGCCCAGTAGTATACAGTTATGCTTGTGTCAGGAAAACTGTGAGGGTGAAAGGACAGGACGACAACCCGACAGAGTAGAGAGAATCTGAATTCCTCTACTTTCACTTTAAAATGCAAGATCTCTCTAAATTTGTTAACTTCAAATGATTTTGTCTGAGTTTCAACCTATCATGCTTTGTCATGTAACGAGATAAAATTTTCAATATCCAATTTTTTATATAGAAGTGTCAAATAATGATCGTAATATCATGTGGAGATTCATTCAAACCCAAGAAAATATAGTTTTATACGAGAGTGCACAATAGTGATAAGAGTTTTTCTATCTTAAGAGTTAAGACAGCCATGATGGCAAAGAACCATAATTTTAATCAATATTAACAAATAAACAAATCTCACCTCGCCTGCTACATATATAGTAGGGGACCATTAATTCATTGTTAGAAGAATAATTAAAATTCAAAATAAGCTACATTTAGAGGTTATTAAAGTTTGTCTATGTTAGAAGTGTTGTGAGTTGAATATGATTGAAGTGGTATATCTTCTTTGCAAAGGAAGATTGAAAATTTACTTCGTTTGATACTTAAAAGCCCAAAAGGTTTGAATCTCTTTATCAAGTAGGTCCTAAATTTGCAGTTACGTTTATTATTCAGACTGAAGTTTTCATTCTAACTAAGAATGAAAACATAAAATAGAGTGAATCGACAAAGTCAAGGCTTCGAATTTATGTAAACTTAGGAGTCTGGATCACCTCCTTATCAGGGGAGAACAATGTGCTCCCCTAAAACTTCTCCATCACACCATAGAAGTGGGACTCACTTGTAAGTATTGAAAAACTAAAAGTAAAAATTTCAATGGGTTCTATATAGACCGCACCCTGTACTGTGTAGTTTAAAAACATCAGAGGAGCAAATTGTTTTTCTTTGACGGGAGGTGATCCAAACTCCAAACTTAGGCCCGCAAATTAGAATGTTAAAGGGTGCTTGAATTGGGATAATTCATTTTCATTTTTCTTCATATCTCTCCTATTTTTTCCATTGCCTTGATGGCTCAAACCTATCCTAGCTAGGCTTCCCTTAGCCTGGATAGGATCTAGGCTCAACAATTTGGCTCCAAAGGTAGGTCAGAGTGAGAATATTCTGACCGTAAATTAGGATCATGGTTAGGTTAGGGTTGATTGTTTAGCTTGAACAAATGTGGCGTAGGTTCAAAATTTTCATCAATGAGATCGAGTAGGATTTTTTTTTTCTTGTAAATATAAGACAACAATATGAAATTATGAATTATTTATTTTATTATCTTGTGACTAAAGCTAAGGTCAAATTCAAAAATCAAGGGTGGGTGTTTGAGTTGGCTCACAGCTTGACTTGGCCAACAAGACTAGGGTGAGGGTGTCAGGGTTAGGGTTAAGGTACTATGGTTAAAAAAATCCGACCTTAACCTAACTCCATTATCAGCCCTAAATGAAACTTTCTTGTTTCCTTATTGGGTTAACTATTTATATTTGAGCTGATATTTTTATTATTATGGTCTCTAAGAAACAAATGTTTGACCTAAACTCCTATTTTCAACATGTTTTTTTCCATTATATTACTAGGGAAGGTAATTTGTTTGCGAACTTTCTTGCTTAAGGAGCTTCTAGGTTCTCCTTGGTTCAGTCTTGGTGGAATGTTCCACCTTTGTTTATCGTTGATACTTCTTTGTTATTATCCAGATCCCCTAGTTTGTCTACATTCAATTAATACAAATTTTAGTGTTTGACCAAAAAAAAAGAACTCAAGCCCATGTGACAAGGAGAATGTATGAGTTAAAAATAATCATTTTTCAAATGTTACCCCACCATGTATTCATAAGAACTTGCTGCATTTAAGTTATTTTTATTCTTCTTTTTTCTACTTGAATTAGGGGGTGCATGTTTGGCTCTGGTGCTCTGGCCCATTCTTATTCTGAATAGGACTCAAGCTTTTGGTCTGGTGAACAGGTCAGAGCTAAAGTAATTTGGTCCTAAACGATGGATACAGGTGGTCTTAGAATTTGTGTTTGTCAAACTCGAGCCATTTTGGACCATACCTGATTTTTTTGCAACAAAGAGATTAGCTTCTATAAAATGTTACAATAATTTGAAAACTCAAGGAAATACATAGTAAACTAAACATCCACATGCAACATCTTGATTGAATTACTAAAAAAATTGCATGAGATCTCCAATAACATAAATTGTGGGGGTTAACCATGTGAGTGTATCTGAATATTTGAGTTAATAAAAAAAGTTTATTATTATTTTCCTTTTATTGGGGAATAATTGAGATTTATTTAGAATTGCACTTTGAAATCTGCATTCTCTAGGGCTTTTTTTCTTATTAAAGTATAGATAGGTAGTGCACATCACTATTGATAATCTTAAAGTACTACACAAGTTAGAAAAAGATAGAGCTTCCTCTTGAGTGCTTACCAAAAATATTTATCTTTTTCTTAGGATGGTAAAAGAATTTGTGGTCTTTTAGGACTAAGAAGCAAGGAACCATTTTTCGCCAAATTTCGGCAATATTTCGCAGAAATTCAGTGATTTCGCCCCTTGGCAAACCGAAACAAGATCGGCGATATCTCGCCGTTTTCTGCTATTTTTCGCCGTTTATCACCGAAATCGGCTATAAACACTGAACTTCGCTCACGGTAGCGATCTCCGATGGTGTCACCATGCTCGCAAGGTCGCAGCAACCATCTGTGCATATTCCTAGAGAGAGAAAGCTTATTGTTCTTGAGAAGAAATATTTAGCATTTGCAGAACAAGAGGTTAGGGACGAAGGATGAAGGGTGGGAGAGAAAGGTTAAAAAGGCAGAGATTTTCATTTGAATATTATTTATTATTGTTTTTACATTGAGGATTGATATTATGTTTTGTACCTTTGTAGAATATTTTATATTATCTCTATTACCTTTTCAAGTTTTACATTTACCTTACATAGATACTTGTACTGATGCATTGATATTTTGCTTTTACATTAAAGTGGAAACTGGAAATTGCAGACATTTATGAATGTCTTTTCAAACTGGAGACATTTCAAATGCTTTTGAATAAAGCTTTTAAGGGCAACAAAATCTTGCCGAAAAATTGGCGAGATTTCGCCATATCACCTGGTTCGCTGGGTAACGAACCGGAAGAAATGAATGAAATTTCGTTCTTTGCTAAGAAGCTCTTTTTTGGGTAATAATTCCAAGAAGTCAATTCTTTCCTTCATGATAAACAAGAAGTTGAACATGAGTGATTGGCTTGTTAAACTTCTTCAATTATAAACAAAGTGATAGTCTTTTTTATCTAATCCTTTATAATAAAACCCTGAATTATATTCTTGCTTTATGAAATCTAAATAAACAAAAATTATGCGACTCTTTCAACCCAAAAAAATGGATAATTATTATTATCCTCTTGTACTATAGCTTAATTATTACTTTACATTTCCCTTTTTTTTTAAGTTACTAATCCAACCATAGACTTTACCTGTAATTGTCAATGTCTCATTATCATTAAATTTGTTAATTGAATGATGATGTGGCATCTTTTATTTATTTAAAAATTCAAAATAACCTTAAGATTTTATATTCCTTATTTTACTTTATATTAAATTACATTACTAGATTTAGTAAATAGGAAAGAATTAACCCTAATTAAATGATTTTCTTCTCTAATCAAAATAAAGAGACAGGAAAAAAAATGTTTTCCTTCCTCTTCCTCTCAACAACTCTCAGGCGTCAAACCTATCCCTTCCTCTCCCTAGACAAAACCCAAAATGATATTCAAAGTATAAGATTAATAATAATTATATAAAAAAAATTAAAAAACATAAAAAAAAAAGACCTCCTTACTTTTCAGTTTTTATATATTTGCGTTCTAATTTGGTGTTAACTTTTAGTTTTTATTATTGACTTTCTAATTTGACATTATCAATTTTTTGATGTTCCATTACTGATAGGATTCCTCCTCTTCTTTCCTTTTTTTTTCTTCGAAACCAAAATGATAAGAATACAAGTGTCAAAATGAATATTTTGTATAGTTTTCTCTAAATTAGGTTAATATTGTATTTTGGTTCTTAATTCTATAAGGTAAAAATAGACTTTAAACATCAACCATAACACCTCTTAATGCAATTAGAATTGAGGGAGGGGACAACAGTAATTTCATAAAAAACATGACCCCTTTAGTAATTAAGCTATAACATAAGGGAACAATAGTAATTATTCTAAAAAAAAAATTCAACTCAAATATTGATTAATAACATGCGTGTGATGATTTTTCTGAATTGATAGTAGAAAATTCAAACTTCTTTCTTAATTTGACTCTTAATAATGTTTAACCTTATTTTTTTATTCAAAAATTATTTAAATATTCAAAAAAAAAAATTATGAAAAGTGTCCAAGGAGTTGTCTTCATTACTATCTTCTCCAAGTTTAATTCTTTCAAGTACAACCTGTCGTTGTGAGCTGTTTAGTTTTATTTTCTCTAAATTATTTTTTAATTAAAATATTAGTTTTGAAATGGACTTCATTTATTGACTTCAAATAATTTTGTCTATTTTTAAACCTCGTCACGCTTTGTCATGTAACAACATGAAATTTGCAATATCTAATTTTTTATTATATGGTAGAGCCAAATAATGGTCGTAATATCTTGTGGAGATTTATTCAAATTTCAAACATAAGAAAAGATAGTTTTATACGTGAGTGCAAAATAGTTTTTCTATCTTAAGTTAAGACAAGCATGACGACAAAGAATTTTAATTTTATTCAATGTTAACAATAAAACAAATTTCACCTCACCTCACCTGCTCATTTTCTATATTGTAGGGACCATTAATTCATTGTTAGAAGAATAATTAAGTATTGTTTTCAATTAAGACTCGAAATAAGTAACATTTAGAGCTGATTAAAGTGTGTATGAGTGTTGAGAGTTCAACATGATTGAAGTGGTCCATCTTCTTTGCAAAGGAAGATTGAAATTTACTTCGTTTGATACTTCAAACCCAAAAGGGTTACCATCTAGCTTGAATTTATCAAGTAGGGCTAAATTTGCAATTATGTTTATGATTCAAACTGAAATTTCTATTTCTAATTGAGAAGGAAAACATAAAATTGAGTGGATGGGTGAAGTCAAGACTTTGAGTTGATACAAACTTAAGAGTCTGGATCACCTTCCTGTCAAAGTAGATTAATGTGTTCTCCTGATGCTTCTTCATCATACAATAGTGCTAAGATCTACCTGTAAATATTGAAAAATCAAAACTAGAAATTTCAGTAGATTCCTAAGGCCCTTTGATTGCTGCAAGCCTTCATTGCTGAAACTGGACTAGCTAGGATCACTAGAGGAGACAGGCTACCAAGACGAGTCCGCTTCCCAATAGGAAGACCAAACAACAATTATTGGCCTAGCTTTCCAAGGTCGCATAGCAGCCCTAGACCCACCACCCTCTACTTTGTGATTTTAAAACATCAAGAAAGCGCATTGTTTTCCCCTAACGGGCAGGTATATCCAAACGCCAACCTTAGGCCCCACGAATTAGGATGTTAAAGTTTTCATTAAGGGAAGAAAAAAGGATGCTTGAAGCCTTGAATTGGGATTAAAAAAAAAATTTTCATTTTTCTTCACATCTCTCCTATTTCTTCCTTTGCCTTGATGGCTCAAACCAGTCCTAGCCTTCCCAGGCTCTAAAATTTGGCTCTAAATGAAACTTTCTTGGTTCCTTATTGGGTTAACTATGGGCTTAGTCACACTTGGGCAAATGTGTGGGCTTGAGTTCAAGCCCATGTGATAGGGAGAATGTGAATGTATGAGCTTAAAAATCATTTTCAAAAGTGTTTGGCCATCATGTCATTCATAAGAACTTTTGCAATTAAGTTACCTCTATTGTTGTTACTTCAGCTCGAACTAGGGGTGCATATGGCCCTAGTGCCTGATCCATCCTCAGTCCAAATAGGGCTTGGGCTCAAGCTTTTGGTCTTGAGAACAAGTCAAGCCAAAATAATCTAGCCCTGAATCATCGATACCGGTGGGCCTAGGATTTGTGTTTATGTTACCCAACCCATCTTGGACCAAACCTTATTTTTTTGCTCTGATTCCAACTGACATGAATTTAACTTGCAAAGAGATCGAGAAAGGAATCGTTGTCCAAATGTTACTTTGTTTTCCGATTAATATGTTATCTGTATGTGTATTTTCTACTATGTTCAAACAATTGTTTCTCTTTTATCACGCTGAATGGGGCCAAGATTAGGAACATGGCCAATTAGGGACAATAAGCTAGGCTTCGTTTGGTCCGTCAAGGTTCAAGATCAGAGATAAAAATTTTAGACCTTGAGTCAAGGTCAAGCTGAGAATAAGCTTAAATAAACGCATTCAAAGATGAGATTAGATTTTGGAAAGCTTGATTCAATCCCTCTTTGTTGCCCTAGCTCAAACCGATCCCCCTACTTGGCTTCTCATATTTGAAGTGAATTTTCAATTATTTCTAGCTTCCAAGTTTTACTGAAATAAGGAATTGGCTTGAGCCTTAAATGCGACTATTGGGCTTGGGCTTGGGCTTGGATATGATTCAAACTTCGGCCCATATATTACACAATGAAGGTGGTCTTTTGGCAATGTGAAGAAGAGATCACTTGGTAATTAATATTGAGTAATTCCTGCTTTATCTTAGACGAGATTTTGGGCTATTTAACCAATGACCAAAAAAATATTCCATTTGGTCAATATTTTTTATATTTTTTTTAAAGTTAAAATGAATTCTTCGTTCTACCAAAAATAAAAAATAAAATAAATTTTTTGAAACCAAGAGGAGACTGGATCATCATTCCTGACCGGTACGTGCTCCCCTTACACTTCTTAGCTACAAAATCAGGTGAAAACTAGAGATTAAAAAAAAAAAAAAAGGGTGCGGGATCCACACTAATACCCCGTGGGCCCCCTATATTATGTGGTCCAGAAGTGTCCAAAGAGCACAAACGGCATTGCCAAGAGTACCCTAGACGCTTCTAATAACCCAAAATTTATTCTATATCTTTTGCTTTTCCAAGAAACAAAGATACTTATTTTTCAACTTTCACCAAAAAAAAAATTATATTATTTCATCAAACCCTTTTCAAAACATAAGCTCAAGTCTTATATCTTACTTGACTTGAACAATTTTAAAAAAAAAATGTCTTAACTTATTCTTTCCTTTTACTAATTAAATATTTCATTGTTTTGCTTTTTTTTTTTTTTTTTTTTTGACTATTAGGATACGAATGATATAGATATATTTAATCAAAAAAATTTCTCATTAATTTCCTCGAACAAGGAAAAGAATTACTTCCTCAACATTTATGGTTTCAATAGTTTGAATAGATATTTAAAAAATTCAAAAATTATAGATCTTTTCATAATTCGGGGGAACAAATTTCACTAATTTATTTCACATATTTAATTATTTGAAAAATTGATAAACCAAAAAAGATAACAATCTTGATGAAAGTCAAACTTTGAAACTTGTATGTAAACTCACATCTCAATAGAGTCAAGAGACTTGCAAACATGTTTTGAAAAGAAACATCAAGAACGTGTTATTTCACTAAAAAAACGTGTTATTTATAGCTTATTGAGTTGACTAGTTTATTTTTTTTTTTGATAAAGATAATTTCATTCAACAGGAAACTGGAAAGCAAAGGCATTAGCATTACAAAGCTGTGGGGCACACTGCAACTAGGTGGAGCCCAACGTACAGATGGACAGCACTAGGCCAAAGTTGATGCTCACTAGGCATCTTATATGGATATGCTTCATTCTCATACAATGCAAGATAAATTAACTCCTTTGGCCAAGTGTGTTCCCATGTGGCAGTACACATTCACGAGTAAAATGACCACCATACCCTTTCAAGGCAATACCTCTAGATACATTCTCATTAGCCAGTGCCGTTACACGAGTTTGAATCTTGGAATGTATTCCTCTCTCTATATATAATACAGAGTCCCCGCATTTGAACATTGATGTATTCTCAAGTAAGTAATAATGTAAAGGCAAATAAATGTGGTTACCCAAAAACAAATTTAATGATTGTGATCATAAGAGTAGAAAGATCAAAATCGTTGAATCTTGAAAACACCACCCGTCGAGGTTGGAAAGTCACATGAAAATGCTCAAATGAGGAAACAAACAAATTTGTTAATACAGGGTTGGTAGAGTGGTAAGATCTGTACTTCTCAGTAGAGACATCATGGATTCGACCCTTGCAGGTGACAAAGCTCTCCCATGAGGATGTAATCAAGGTACGCGCAAGCTAACCACTGTTTAAATACCTCGCGATACATTTATGTACCGAGGTCATTTTCGTAAAAGCACTAAGTAAACTTCGTATCTGATTCTCGCATGTTTTTTCCTCGAAGCATTTCGTGCAAATCAATATAGGCATCAGTGCTACGCGGAAACGTGTTTGTTGCGGATAAGCACAATTGACCGCCGCCAGAAACCTTGGCCTGTTTGAAGCCTTCGAATGTTCTAATCTTTCTCTCCCAGTTTTCGTTTTCCTTGGACCCCAATGGAGGCACCAGTGCAATTCCCAAAGTCCAACCCTACATAAGAATAGCATAACCCCATAAACAGTTTTCTCCAATTCAAATCCTTAATTCTTCACTTCTTTTTTGTTCTTCTCATGATTCTCTTGGCCCATCTGCACAGTCTATTCTCCAAAATGGATAATCACCACACCCACCAAGATGATGAATGTCATGAAATGTTTTCTGCTTCTCTACCAGCATTTGAATCCGAGCTTTCAACCAGCTTGATTCAGTTGTCGTTATCTACCGAACCTGGATCGGAGATCCTGACCTTATCATGGATTCTGCAATGTTTGCGGCTTCTACCCAACATGAACAATGCATTTGAGAAGCTCATATTGGATCTTGACTATCCAATGGATAGATGGGAAGCTCTTTCTGTTGATGAGTATCTTAAAGTCAGCTTAAAATTGCTTGATATCCTCAACTCCATAACCTCCTCTGTTTCTCATCTGGGTCATGCTCGTTTGTCTCTCTCCCATGCCTTGACCCTTCTGGAGGATTCACCTTGCCTCGCAATGGAACATCTGAAAGCAATTCAACCAGTTGTTTCCAAAAAGAAATGGGAAGAAGCAGCAAATGAAGTCAAAGTGGAGGAAGAAAAAAGTTCACCTGGGAAAGAATGGATTATCTGCCAAGCTATAGCAATCATGAAGGTCGTCGCCTGTTGGGTATGTGCTGTTGTGGAATCAAGTCTCTCTGGTGATGTTGAATCATGCCTGAAACTCAAGAATACAATTGATGGGTTCCCTAATTCTTCATTGATGAACTTGCATACATGTGTCTGTGAAGAGATGATGGCGAAGGGGGTTCTGTTTGAGGTAAGAGAGGTTAATAATGGGATTGCTCAGCTTGTTGCAGTTGCTAATGGAGAACCGAGCCGTGATGTTGCAGAGGAATTAGGAAGAAGAGTAGAGATATTGGGGAAGAAATTGGATGATGTCACAGACGAGGTAAATCAGATTTTCTCAGAGGTTCTACTGAAGAGAAATGATTTGCTTGGTAACCTCCGCCAGAGGTTGCAGTAGAAATAAACTATTAGTTTCATGCATATACAAAGAATACCATGAATTGTCCAATAAGAATTCCATTGTACAAATATTACACAAACTGTTTTTTCTTTTTCAAATTTCCTAATAAATTTCACATTTTAGAACCATTGTTGTATCAAAATCAATACTAAATTTCATGTGTTGGAATCATTGTTGTATGTAAATCAATAGAATCTTTCAACCTTTTTTTTTGGTAAGAAAGAGATTTATTTATAAGATGAAACCTCTATTACAACCTAGTCCTAGAATATCAAACAAAAGAAACCGAAAAGATGAGGGGGGTGGGGAAGTGATAGTTAGGAAGGCATCTTGGAAGAGAGCACTATCTTTTGCTAGAGTATCTGCCACCATGTTAGCCTCACAAAGAACATGCCTGAAGAATATAAATTTGAATGAGGCCGAGAGATGCAAGATATCAGCTATAATTGGGAAGATCTCACCCGGTAAGGAATGTTATTTACGCCCATGTCCTTTGCCTTGTCCAAGCCTTTTATGATTCCTAACGCCATCGCTTCCTTCATTGTCCCTGCTGCTATTTCCCCTGTGCTTACAAAAAGTTTTTTTTTTTATTCCAAAAAAGTTCCACCTTCCACATTATCTTGTTTAAAAGTTCATTAGGTAGCCATGTACACAATAATTAAAGATGGTGAGCAAAAGGATTTTACATGATCACATATGCATTGAGTTGTAAAATTAGTATGAAGTTGTTCATCGTTAGTGCTGTTTGGAATTAGCTTATTGTAGAGATGTAGGTCGGTGATCCATTTGTTTAGAATATGCATTACTCTAACCGGGTTTGGATCCTTATTGTTACAGAACTTCGAGTTTCTTTCATGCCATATGAAGTATTAAGTTATTATAAAAATAGGAAAAGAAGAAAAGAAAAAAAAAAAAAAAAACCATTTCTTGGATTGTGTATCCAAGTTTGAGTTTAAGAGAAAGCCATTGCAAAGATGAATGAGGGAGTTATAAGAAATGAACTCCGTCCGAAGTCCTAATGGTCCCGCTGCCCAAATCCTCTTTGTCTATTCACAAGAAAGGAAGAGATGTCATTCTGATTCATTAGAGACGCTACAAAGTTCACACACTGGGTCGATTGCCATCCATTGTGAAAGAGATATCTTAATAATGAACCCTACATTCAATAGTCGCCAAAAAAATTATTTGAACTTAGGATGAAGTGGTATTTTCCAAAAGAATTTCCACCATCTTAAGTAAATATTCTATGTGTTGTTGTATTTTAATTTCACCAAAATTCTTAGAGAAATTGCCATTAGTCAATATTAAAGATACCCAAACATTCGGAGTTGGAAATAGTTGGACAGTGCTTGTGATTGTATTGAGAAAATGTGGATGGGGGGAAGGATTAGAGTTAAGAATATACTCACTATTTTGTGATCTCAATTGGGTGATTACCTCTTCCACTATTGCTTTCATAGGAAAAGATCAGGATTAATCGCACCCACAGAATGGTTTGCAGTATTTCTGACCCAAGGGTCAAACCAAAATGAGGTGGTTCTGCCATTTCCTATTTTCCTTATAATCATGGTCTAAAGCGTCGGAAGTATACTGCAAATACAATTCCAAATCCAGGATCCCCTTTTTTCCATTATCTTAGGGTCAAAAGGAGTTGAGTTAGGAAAATATCTTGCTTTTAAGAGTTGTGCCCATACTGCATCAGAGTTATTTACTAATATCCATCCTCATTTTAAAAGTAAGGCACAATTAATATCCTCCATTCGCAAAACCTAACCCTCCTTCAGCTTTTGGTTTGCAACACTTGTCCCATGAGATGAGTGTGACTGGATTGGTTTTTGTTGGTTTCCCAAGCCAAAATCTCTAACAAGTGGAGTCCATTTTCCTACAAAAAGTTTTAGGGCCGGGCGGAAGATTTCAAATCTCACAAGGAATGGGGAACCAGATCAGAAATCTAGAGATTCACATTTTTACACTACGTGAGTAGAAGGGTTGAGGTGTCGGATTTCACCCATACTATCAAAGCGTTAAACATTTAAACCATAATTCAATAAATAATTTTTAGGATAAATCTAGAATTTCATTCAAAAAATTCAAATTAACCAAACGTTAATTTATGAACCATGACTCGAGATTGAGTCGAGATTGAAACTCTAAATTTGAAATCCGCTTGCCCTAAGGACGAAGCATTGCATATGATACAAGGGTTGAGGTTGGATCACAGCCTTCATCAAGATTGTTTGGCCACAAATGACAATGATATAGCTTTCCAAGAGGCTAACTTTTTGGTCATTTTTTAGAGGAGAAACTACAGGGTTTTCCTTCTTTTTTTTTTTTAAGCATTTTTGCTCATTTCTACTATCCCCAGTGCAGTCAAGATAGCGTTCTTCTCTCCACATTTTTTTAGAAGAAGGCTCCATTGTTTTCAAAATTAATTTGTTGTTTAGTTAGATCAGAAAATAACTCAACCACAGCTTTTATTGCAAGCACATCCTCTTTTTTAGCTCGGCAAAACAAGAAGGTATCATCAGCAAAAAAGATGTGGGAAAATTTCTAGGGCTCTTCTAGCAATCTTGATGCCTTGGAACATGTTTAAACTTTTATATTCAAAAAGAAACCTTGATAAGTCTTCCATAACAAGGAGGAAAAGATAAGGGCTGAGTGGGCATCCTTGCCTAAGGCCTCTAGTGCTAGAAAACCACAAGAATGGGCTTTCATTGAGTTTAATAGAGAATAATGTTGATGAGATTAAGGCCTGAATCAAATTACACCAATGTGAATCAAAACCCAATAGCTCAAAAAGATTAATAATGATTCCCCATTCGACCTTGTTGTAGGCCTTAGACATATTGAGTTTTCGGGCAACAAATCCAGTTTTCCCTTTTGTGTTGTTCATGAAGTGAAAAAGTTTCTTGTGCCATAAAGATGTTATCAATGATTTGTTTGTTGGGTACAAATGCTCCTTGGCAAGGTGAAATAATATTGAGTAACAAGGGTTTGAGTCGGTTGGCTAGGATTTTAGCCACAATATTGTAATTAACATTACACAAACTTATAGGATCAATGAAAATCGGATACGACCCTAGGGTGTTCTTTCTTCGGGATGGAGCAAAGGAGCTTGTGATTTACACTAAAGGGTAGATGGGTGGAAGTGAAGAACTTGGTCACGAAATTAAAGAGCTCACCATTAATAAGGTTCAATTTTTTTTGGTAGAAAAAAGCATTGAAGCCGTTAATGCCTAGGGCTTTGTGAGGTTTCATTGTGAGCAAAGCAGCTCTAATTTCCACAAGGGATGGGGGTTTTGACAGTCCTGGTGGGAGGGATGATCGGGTTAGAGGAGGGAAGAGACTTTCTACAAAGAGTGGGTCAAGAGGACCAATTGAGGAATAGAGATTTGTCATGAAGGTAGCAAAGGCATCAACAATATCTCTAGGGTTATTGATTATGGTGCCATTGTGTTGAAGCGCATCAATTTTTCGTTGATGATAGTGGATCTTAGAGGTCAAGTGATAAAATCTGGTGTTTCTATCCCCATCCGAGATGTACTTGTGTCTAGATTTCTGAAACCAGAAAGATTCTTCAGCCTACAAAGCTCATCAAAGGTAGGACATTTTGGATGCATTGATCTCACGATTTGGGTAGGGGGAGGATTTAAGAGCATCAATTTCTATAGGGAGGTTATCAAAAAGCTTATCAACTCTCCCATAACATGTTTTGTTCTAGTTCTGCAAGATTCTAGAGAGATTAGCAAGTTTAGATTCAAGAGGAGCATGTCCTATGTTAAGCCACATAGATTGGATAACCTCACTAAAATTAGGGTGCTGTTACTAAGCATTTTGGAAGTGGAAAATTTTTCAGCCCACATGGGTTGTGAAGGCAATTGATAGCACTATTGGATTATGGTTAGAGCCAATAGCAGGTAAGGTTTTGAGTCTGGCACTGGGGTGAAGGGCAATCCACTCAGGGATCCAAACAAGTGATCAATTCTTTCACCTTAACCAAATGTGGAGGTTTATGTTTGTTAGACCAAGTGAAAAATGTACCATTAGCAATGATCTCTTATAGGTCAAGATTCCTAGTCAGCTCCAGGAAGGAGTTGAGAGATGGGGATTGCTTGAAGAAATTACCCAATTTTATTCTTGCTTGATGACTTCATTGAAATCTCCCATGATGCTGAAAGGGTTATTGAGGGAAGACGAGTAAGAAAAGGATTTTGTTCCCAAAAGCTTTTTCTTTCCTGGTAGTTGGGTGGGGCATAAATGAAAATGGTAAACCAATCTTTCTTTAGAGAGGAAATTGGATGGCAATGAAAAAGTTAGAAGATTCTATGATAAAGAAAACAAGTATTGAACAACCACAACAGATCTCCGAATTTTAAAATGCAATTAAAAATAACTATGAGAGACAGAACAAGTGTTATTAGGGAGAAGAAGATGAAAAAGCCGTTTCACTGTTTCAGCTTCCTCCCTTTGGTCAATTAACTCAAAAACAGCTCATGGACAGAAACACTCTAGACGAACCGTAAAATAGTAATAGAACTGGAGTGAACAACCTCCTCCTTCCACCCCCATTGTTGCATGTTCTTGGCGTAAGATAATAGTATTATTTTTAAGAACGGTTGTTGCAGATGAGTTCACATTTGGCATTTTGATCATACCAGTAATACAAAACATATGAATTATTTGAATATTTTATAAAAATTTAAGGGACCTTTTGATTTTATATTTATGTAATTGAAACTTTTGATATCGAGAAGATTTTGAGGGACTTCAAAAGAAGAAGAAGTAAAGAAAAGAACAGAAAAAGAAGCTAATCAATCAATCGAAGTTTTGTTGAGAGCCATTGTTGCTAACAAGTCTGGAAGTAGTTAAACATGTGTTCATAACTTTTGCTCTATTAATGTGTAGTTTCTTCACATGCTATAGTACTTCTGTTATAGTTTCTTTTAGGCATCCATGTGATGAGAGAAATGGTGTTGAGTTCTGGTAAAGTATTAAGAATGGTAACCCACCCAATAAGTTAAAAGAGCATTGAATTCCCAAAAATTGGGTCTAAATCTGTGGACTACAATGAAAGGATTTCAAATCCACAAATTCTAATTCAATTCTGAAGAGACAGTACACTTGTTAATTAAAACAACTTTGAATTACGCCCAAAGAGATATTCATGGAAACAGCAGGGAAACACATCAGTTGAAGAATTCCTTCCTTCATTTTTCTTGTTTAAAAAGCTTTAATTTAATGAAAAGCCCAATAATGTTTTTTGGACTATAAATTTAAGCAATTGTGAAGCTGGAAGACAGATCAAAGTTGAGCATTATTCCAAAGAGAAAAGAGGTAGTACCATACCTATGGAAAACACAACAAAGAGAGCAGTTTTATTAGTGTTTTCGTTATGTGGTTTAGGGTAATTGGAGCAGGAGGACTGGGCACAGTCCATGATGCAGTGGAAATCATTTTTGTCTAAATTGTTGTAAGCTTCAGAGCCTATAACACTGCCAATACACACAGATCCACATAGGCTGAATTGATGGTGATTCTCTATCAGGCAATGGAAGCAACTGGCGCATTTCTTAGGGTTCTTGAACAAACATTCCGTTCTGGAACATTCTAAATTGTGGCACTAGGTAACTTTTACTTGCTATTTTTGTTTCTCACCCTATCGAGTTTATCGATTTGATTCACAATCTTACATTGTTCTTGATTGGGTTACCAATGTTTTTTTGTTTTCTTTAAGTAATATCATAGCCAACAATTTTAGGATGTATCCTTTGTCTTACATTTGTTTTACACTAATTTTAAAGGCATGTATCATTTTCTGTTTTGTAGTTGGTTGGTTATTCTTCTATACACAAAGAGTGTCTTACTCACCGACGACGACACTTCATTACCTTGGAAATATGGCTGGGAGTTGGGTCACAATGTCATGAAAGGATTCATCCTTTAGATTATCTGTTGAATATAGAGTCGGAGTTGAAAATTTATTAGAATATGCTTTTCTTAATGCATCTAAAGGGGATCGGATCCTATGTCCGTGCGTGAAATGCGTAAATAGACTCTGGATGACTAGAGATGTTGTAAAAGAACATCTTATATGTGATGGAATCATATGGAATTATACAATCTGGAGCTTCCACAGGGAAAGTTTCTCCTCACACACAAAGCATCTTGCAAGTATTGTCGAGGGAAGCAATGAAGAAGGATGACATGATGCAATGCAAGCTATGTTACATGAAGTGCAAGGAAGAAATATAAATGAGGTAGAAGATGATGTTATCACAAGTGAATTGCTATGTTTGTTCAGGAACCCTAAAAAGTGCACCAGTTGCTTCCATTGCCTGGTAGAGAATGACCATCAATTTAGCCTATGTGGATCTGTGTGTATTGGCTGTGTTATAGGCTCTCAAGCTTACAACAATTTAGACAGGATTGATTTCCACTACATCATGAACTGTGCCCAGTCCTCCTGCTCCAATTACCCTAAAGAAAACACTAATAAAACTGCTCTCTTTGTTGTGTTCTCGATAGGTACTACCTCTTTTTTCTTTGAAATAATGCTTAATTTTGATCTGTCTTCCAGCTTTACAATTGCTTAAATTTATAGTCCAAAAAATATTATTGGGCTTTTTATTAAATTAAAGCTTTTTAAACAAGAAAAAGGAAGGAAGGAATGTTGCCGGCCCCAACTTCGTTTAAAATTCTTCAACTTATCTGTTTCCATGAATATCTCTTTGGCGAAATTCAAAGTTCTTTTAATTAACAAGTGTACTGTCTCTACGGAATTGAATTAGAATTTGTGGATTTGAAATCCTTTCATTGTAGTCCACAGATTTAGACCTAATTTATGGGAATTCAATGCTCTTTTAACTTGTTTCCAACAGTCAAACTTGCTCGATCATCAAGCCAAACTGGATACTAAGCAAAACAAAAAAGGTTATAATCTAATCTAGCTTGAAAAGTTTAAATTAACCAAGCAAGCATCGATTTGATGGTTAAGATACACCCCGACCCCAATTATTAGACTTGGGGTGGCAACACTTATTCCAGCTAATAAGAGTAAGATTTTTTGTTTTAAGTGGATTGCCAAGCCGAAATATTTGATAGAGCGAGTCAATTTGTCAGCAGAAACATTTTGAGAAGTTATAAACTTATACTGCTTGAAACTCAAAGGGAAATTCTCAATCACAAACGAAATCCATTCGGTTTATAATTTTATTTTTAAACCAAGAGTACCCTAGACACTTCTGATAACCCTAAATCGGGGAATAAATTTTACTAATTTATACTAATTCACATATTCAATTATTTAAAAATTTGACGAACAAAAGAAGGTATCAATCCTTATCAAAGTCAACCTTTCAAACTTGTATGTAAACCCACCACCCCAATAGTACTCAAGTGACTTGTAAACATGTTTTATTGGAGAGAGAGAAGAGAAAATAAAAGAAACCTTATGAACGCGTAGTTTAAGAGGACACTATTTTTAATAAAGGAAGGTGTGGGGCCCATTGTAAATGGATGGAGCCCAACATACAACTGCTCTGTAAGCATCTTCTTAGGATATCTTATACAATGCAATATCAACTCCTTTGCGTAGTGTTCCCATGTAGCAATACGCATTCGCGTGTAAAATTACTACCATACCCTTTCAAGGCAATACCTCTACGTACATTCTCATCGGCCAGCACCATTACATGAATTTGGATATCGAGATGTGCTCCTCCACGGCTCCACGTATGAAGTAGAGTCCGCAATCCGAACACTGATGTAATCTCAAGTATGTGATAAAATGAATGCAAATAAATGCATTGGTTACCCAAAAAAATGCAATTCTTTTTTTCTTTTTTTTTGCTGGTAAAGAAAATGCATGAACAAGACCTTTCATTTGCATCACGCGTAGGTACTTTTGGATTTTTTTGGGGGTAATTCGCATAAGGTATCTTTTGCATGGCCTTTAATTTGCGGCACGTCTCAACATTTATGATTTTGACCATAAAAGTAGAAAAATCAAAATCGTTGAATCTTGAAAACACCACTCGTCGAGGTCAGAGAGCCGCATGAAATACTCCCATGAGGCAACAAACAATTACCCGTAAATGCCAATCTGACAAAATCCATCTTTTGTGGATTCCAGCTAATACCCTCGCCGTCAAAGGTCATTTTCGTAAAAGCACAAGTGAACTTCGCCTCTGATTCTCGCAGGTTTCTTCGTTCCACGAAGCGCATTTCGTGCAGATCAATATAGGCACCAGTGCTGCGCGGAAACGTGTTTGTTGCGGATAAATACAATTGACCGCCGCCAGAAACCTTGGCCTGTTTGAAGCTTTCCAATGGTCTACTCCTTATCACCCAGTCCCAGTTTTCCTTGGACGCCAATGGAGGCATCACTGCAATTCCCAAAGTCCAACCCTACATAAGAAGCATAACCCCATAAACAGTTTTCTCCAATTCAAATCCTTATTTCTTCACTTACTTGGTTGTTCTTCTCATGATTCTCTTGGCCCATCTGCACAGTCTATTCTCCAAAATGGATAATCACCACACCCACCAAAATGAAGAAACGTTTTCTGCTTCTCTACCAGCATTTGAATCCGCGATTTCAACCAGCTTGATTCAGTTCTCCTTATCTACCAAGCCTGGATCGGAAATCCTGACCTTATCATGGATTCTGCAATGTTTGCAGCTTCTACCCAACATGAACAAAGCATTTGAGAAACTCATATCGGATCTTGACTATCCAATGGATAGATGGGAAGCTCCTTCTGTGGATGAGTATCTTAAAGTCAGCTTGAAATTGCTCGATGTCCTCAACTCCATAACCTCCTCTGTTTGTCATCTAGGTCAAGCCCGTATGTCTCTCTCCCATGCCTTGACCCTTCTGGAGGATTCACCTTCCTTCGCAATGGAACATCTGAAAGCAATTCAACCAGTTGTTTCTAAAAAGAAATGGGAAGAAGCAGCAAATGAAGTCAAACTGGAGGAGGGAAAAAGTTCACCTGGGAAAGAATGGGTTATCTGCCAAGCTATAGCAATCATGAAGGTCGTCGCCTGTTGGGTATGTGCTGTTGTGGAATCAAGTCTCTCTGGTGATGTTGAATCATGCCTGAAACTCAAGAAGACAATTGATGGGTTCCCTAATTCTTCATTGATGAACTTGCATACATGTGTCTGTGAAGAGATGATGGCGAAGGGGGTTCTGTTTGAGGTAAGAGAGGTTAATAATGGGATTGCTCAGCTTGTTGCAGTTGCTAATGGAGAACCAAGCCGTGATGTTGCGGAGGAATTAGGTAGAAGAGTAGAGATATTGGAGAAGAAATTGGAGGATGTCACAGACGAGGTAAATCAGATTTTCTCAGAGGTTATGTTGAAGAGAAATAATTTGCTTGGTGACCTCCGCCAGAGGTTGCAGCAGAAATAAACCATTAGTTTCATGTATATACAAAGAATACCATGAATTCTCCAATAAGAACTCCATTATGCAAATATCAGACAAACTGATTTTTCCTTTTTAAATTTCTTAATAAATTTCATATTTTTGAATCTTTGTTGTATGTAAATCAATAATAAATTTCATGTTTTAGAATCATTGTTGTATGTAAATCAATAGAATCTTTCTCCCTGTTCTCTTAACAAATCATTCCTAGGCCATTTCATAAAATAAGAAAGAATGGTCTTCATTGCTCCAAGTTTTAAGTATCATAGCACCAAAACAAAGAGACCCAAATCAGAAAATGGCTTCATTACTCCAAAATGGTTCAAACTAAACGACACTGACACGACCTAGAAAGAGTCCACCTATTCCCTGTTTGGGGGGAGGGGAGAAATTGGACCTATAGCTTCAGATGATCCAGAAGCTACCCAATTGAAAACAACAAAATGCAAACTGCCATATTTGTTATGATCAATGTTTCAATTCTATACTTTTCGACCAGTAATGGAGGACTACTCAAGAACTCCAGCAGCATTACTCTGTTGCAAGATGAGATAAGACATTTTACTAAGTATTAGGATGGACCCATTCTAGCCCCAGAATCAAAGGAGCAAGATGTTCCTTCAGGTGCTTTCCTCTTGCGGTTAACTTCGGTTGACAACCTAACAGAAAAAAGAAAGAGGAATAAGTCAAGATTGTGGAATTCATAGCTGAAAACAAATAAACATTCTCTTATTCTGAGACGGTAGGCCATATTTATGCTTTAAAGCATAAAACAATGACAAGCAACAAAATCTGAGAGACATAGATGACAATTATTGGAGCTAGTCATGTTGAGGAAATGAAGACAAAAAAAAAGCCAACAGAAAAAGTAAATTTCATGTTACGGCTATTGTGACATTGAAAGTGATGACCTATGAGCAAATGTAACTCTCATTAAAATTAACAAGGGGAAAACAAAGCTGGGGTGCTTCAATTAGAATAAAGGCCTTGATATCCTACTTTCACTAAAATTGTGCACTCCATAATCTTCCATCTTCTCTTGTTTCTGGTATTGCCCCATATTTGACAACGTAGGCAGAAAAAGAATAATAACTTGGTTCTAGACATCTACCGATATACCTATAATGATCTGCCATCAGTGGCAGAGCTTCCCTAGTGGCAGTGGACCGTACCCCCAAATTTTTACAAATTTCCCTAGAAAGACCCCTCTAGCACTCTTTCCATGTGTGCAATCCACAATTGCGCAAACCCCCCCCCCCCCCCCACCCCAAAAAAAAAAAAAAAAAAGAAAAAAGAAAAACCAATTTTCTGGAATTTCCCTCGATAGACCCCTCTAGCCCACTATGTCTGAAATACCAGAACTTGCAACCGTTCCCCCCCCCCCCCCCCACTTCAATTTTTTGAAAGTTCCCTAGAGAGACCCCTCTGGCTCCACCCCTGTCAGCCATATAATAGCACCACTCCCCCCTCCCCCCCTAACAATGTTAATTCTTGGCTCCACCTCTGTCAGCCATATAATTGGTATTCATAGTAGTGAGGAACATTACCTATTATTTGTAACAGCTTGTATGGCAAGTCAGAAGTCACAACACATCTCTTTGAAAAGACTACAAATGACAGCTAACTGGATAGGTTAAGGAAGCAAAGTATTTTTGTAAATGACTATGTTTCTTGTCTTGCTTCACAGGTAATAAGAGAAACACTACCTTCCAGGCCTTCACATTACTTTAAAAAAAAAAAAACCAGAAGAGTAACTCTAAACAGACCAAAGAGATAACTCAGACGCTCCAAAATGCTCCGCATTTTTCAACTCTTTAGAGTTGGAGTGATGTCTCTTAAAAAAGAAAAAAGAAGAAAAAAATTGAGCTATGTAAATAGCAGTTTTGGTTTTGCTATCTAAGACACCTGATAAGGACATTTTGTTGTCATTTCATCTCACTAGACCCGGGGGTAAAAAAAAAAAAAGAGGTGAATAATTTCAGGCTACAAACTCAGAGATCTGGGATCTATAATTAACAAAACAAACTGGTGCATTTCCAAGTTCATCCTCATTGGTGTTTTCACGATAATAAAATCTGTAGAATACTTTATTATTAACAAGAAATAAAATGCATATACAATTTAATTTAAGACAGAAAATTACCCCAAGTGCAACGAAGTCTCTGAATCTCCAGGCTTCTCCCCTGCACAGGCCACACTAGAACTTATTACATCAGGCTTAACGAGACCATATTTCCCTGTAGGCTCGAATCCAAGAAAAGGAGGCATTGAACGTCCGGTTGACAGCAGCAGACCTTTAAGCTCATCAACCTGAAAATTTTGGGCGAAAATAGAATTATGGAAGTGTCAAAGTTGCATTTAATAGTTAAGTGTCGAAGACTCAAAGTAGCATTTAATAGAAACTTCTCTCAGAAATCATAGAAATCTTTGGCTTGCCTGCCGGCGTAAAGTCTCATTCTCCAGCATGGCTGCTTGTTCCTGAGAAAGCAAAAAGTAATTCTTTAAAACTGCTTCAGTGATTAACTTTACTTCAGAAGCACATAAGCATATTGATAGTTGTTAACAATACTGGCTAATGACAAAAACCTAACTGACACCACCTAACACAACCAATTGACACAAAATTAAGCTGATGCAGATAGGACAAGGTAATCCAGTGAAAACTAAGGTAACCACTGGCATTGTAAAATACAGTAAGTTGACAAAAACACAGGGCCTATATATTATGAGGTTGTTTTGGCATTAAATATATTGATCCTGTACATAAAGAGGTCATGTCCAAGTTGAGGAAAATATGATATGTCACAACCTGAACAGGAGTTACAATCCACTACCCCATGGTTAAAAGAAAATATGGCCAGAAAAATTCTCAAGGATTAAGTCTACAGCTTTTAACGAGGATATCTAAATAAATGAATATGTCAGCCACCTTCACTTTTGAGTCTTAATACCACTCAAATGTTCTCATTTTTTTCTAACACAATTTAGTCATAATGCAGCTCAAAATGTTCTCATTTTGTGTCTAACATCAAAACTAGATGGCAAAGCTGACTAATGGGCTTCATGCTGTCACTCTAAGAACATTCACATTCCGACTCCTGATAACCTGTACAAAGAGGTATTTAATCTCAGGATTCTGGTGAATGTTTAGAAAACTACTGCCTGTAATATAAGATCTTGTTTGAGGTTCGAGCCATGTCTCACCAATTTGAAAAGTGATATCGCAAATGGTAGAAAGAAAAGAAAAAAAGGAGAAATTTGTAAGGTGTTGATTTGTGTTAAGCTACTGCACATGGCAAGAGTAATCTTCATGAGAAATAGCAACAATGTAAGGATTATCTCTTTGCAAGCCTTGACCTGGGGAAAGAATTTATTGAGTTTTGTCAAACAGTAATTTAGTCAAGCAATGGCCTGAAAGGGAAGTCTTCCAGTGGAATACCAAAGAACCTTGACTACTTCTCTACAAGGCTTAGATATTCTCTATCTATCACTATAGAAACTTCACAAGGCAACAAATTTTATCATCAAAAAATAAATTTAAAGTTCTCAGAATCTACAAGATTAAACAATTATATTCCCTATCCTCTTCTCCCAGTATCATAGCTGTATACTATGCTTACATAGTATTCTAGAAGATCTGAGTAAATTCTCATTATCATTCTTGTTTTCTTTCTGCAATCTCATAAGAAAAAATTGTGTGCATGAATGAGTGCAAAAAAATACCTTCAAAACAAAAACACCATTTCAACCCAATAAAATGCCAAATAAGTATTAACAATATACTGTACCTTCAACCTCGATTTTTCGAGCTGTTCCAACATTAAACGTTCCTGAAACATCAGAATTTCCCATTAAAGTCATAAAACCACGTGTTACCTACATGTAAAAATGGTAAGATCACAATTTCAGGATTAGCATTAGGCACCAGTACTGAGAGGGATACAACATGAATGTTTGGGTTAATTTTGTTTCCTTTTGGATTTGTTTGGTTGCAAGGGGAACTAAAGGGAGGTGAAATTCTTTGGAAACCTCAGTCATACTCCTAACACTCCCCCTTAAGTTGAAATGCATGCCCAACTTGGTCAAAATAGGATCAAATATCTGTCCAGGTAAACAATTTGGTGAAGACATCTACAACTTGATTTTCAGACTTCACTAATGGCATATAGATTATGCCCACTTTCCAATTTTTCTTTGATAAAATATCTATCGACTTCCACTTGCTTTGTCTTGTCATGTTGCACTGGATTATAGGCAATGCTTGTAGTAGCTTTGTTGTCACAATAGAATTTTATGGGAAGAGACAATGGCACTCAGATCTTCTAGTAGGCCAAATTTAGGGTAGGTAACTTGGGCAAAAAGGAATAAATTCTTGGACTATTACTAACTTTAGCCCTTAATAATTTTGTAATGGAGTAATATCTGCTAGGGTACAATAGGAAAAATAAAACATTAGATTTGCAGCATCGGTACATCTCCAAAGAGGAAGGTTGTCAAGGTAAAGGGCAAATCTCCAAGGGGAACGGAGACCAGGTTCTGTGTAGGTCAAATGTCAAATGTGCAACAAGGTTGAGTCTCCAAAAAGGAAAATTGCCAAGGTAAATCTCCAACTTTGGGGATCTTCAAATCTACGTTCTCAAAGACCTTGGATTTGCTACAATCTTATGTTTTTGTGTAGCCACTAGAGCTGCAATTTTATGGTCTTTGTGCAATCAATGAAGAAGCACTCTTAAGGAGTTTATGTAGCCCTTAGGCGCTTCATTTAGTTGTCTTCCTAGAGAAAAGAGCTCTTTAGTGTTGATATATTGGATTTATTTAAGCTGCTATCTTTCATGGGTTTATGAAAATTGAGTGCTGCACATAGTTTAACTTTTGACCCAGAAGACCGAAATTTAAACCGCAAACCAAGACGAAACCAATAAGGCGAAATTTCATGCTCTGGTTTCAGTTCTCTCCCTGTATGTATTCAAAATCTAGAGTCTTTTAATCCTAACTAAAATAATAGTAATATAGTAACAAATAATGACTACTTAAACCCCATCATTCATCACTTTCTTTGTCCAAAAAAATAAAAGAAAAGAAAGAAAGAAAAGTTAATCATTTCCTTTGAAATTCTCACAAAATCCCTCGCATAGTCGCAATGCCCAAGGAAGAGGAAGGAACTTGTAATGCACGTCATGAACATGTGGAGCTCTCCGGATCTAGCAGAGATAATATACCTTCCTCGCCGGAAGATGATCAGACCAACCCTCCAGCTTGAGGGTGAGCACTAGAATATAAGCCAAAAAAAGGGTAAAAATTGAAGACCTGATCTTGAGATTATCATCAGGCACTAATCCTGAGAGGGATCAAACATGAATGTCTAGGTTTAGTTTTGTTTCCTTCTTGTTTAAGAACTTTATTATCTTGATGTAGATTCTTACATTTATGTTAAGGTTTGAGAGGTCCTAACTAATTAATCTGAAGCCTCCTTTGGTCTGAAACACTTCTCTCTATTTTCTCTTGTTCTCCTTCCTCTTTGCCTCTGGTTTTCTTCATATTTATAGTGTCAAAGAGACGGATGTGATATTTCAGCTTCTTTACTTTTGGACTGGACTTAATCTTCAACACTAGTATACATAATCAATAACATATTTTGTATGCATGTTAATCATAATATTTCTTTATTTCACACAAAAATAGAGGTATAGGGGCCAGTTGATCATATAATTGGCTTTGTCTTGGTCATTAATACATCGAACTTACCGACCTCAAGTCAAGGCTATTAGTGGAATTTAAGTTTTGTAGCCATCATTGTACATATAAAGTAAATCAACTTGACTCATCAGAACCTTCAATGAACTATATACAGATAAAATCTAATTTATTTATTTCAAAAAAGTAGGAGTGGTTATTAGGTTTAACTTTTTAATATCAATGCCAGAATGTGTTTGTTGAAGGGGCCACCACTTCATCTGATTGTAATAGCTCACGATTGTAGGAACCTTACTTCTGTTGTCTTGTCTCTCTTCTTCTATTTTGTCTTGATTCTAGTTTGTGTTTCCTTTTACATGGCATCAAAACTATAGGAAGGAAAAAGAAGAAGAAAAAGAAGAAAAACTTGGAAGAATACAATTATCTATTTTCCTGTGTCCTCAGCAACAATTTATATCTAAAGATGGTATTCTGCAACAACTCATAATTTTTTGGTGATGTTGTTTGATCTAGAACAACCTATACCTACTTATCTGGCTTATACTACTCTATACTGCCTAGTTGATCAATGGTAACCTCTACTGTCTATTTGGTCCGCAATACCCGGTACTTTTTGTCTAGTCTACAGTAACCCAATATCATCTAATCCACAATAACCTATTTTGTCTATCTATTATTGGACTTGTTTTATCTGAGACCTTTGCTTGGAGCTCTATATCTTCTTCGTTTGAGAAAAATACTACCTAATATCTGATATTTATGATGAAGCTGTTAAATGCTACACTTTTTGAGAAGATGACTACTTACTACCACTCATAGTTGTCAAGGCTCCAAGCTGACGACGTGTCCAAGGGGGCAAAGAAAACCAAGGCATCACCTACGTAACTAGGCAATACCTGGATGCCCAGAACCATAGAAGAACCTGGATGCCTAGGCATCACCTAGGTGACACCTTGACAACTATGCTACTACTAGCCTTCTTAAGATGTACCTCTGAGATCGTTTTGCTGCCATTTTTGTGGACTGCAGATCGCATTCTCCATGGCCTATTTTGCTCATTGCAGATTGGGTTTTTTTTTATTTGACATGAGGATTATTATACACTGATACTACTGATTACATTTGTACTGAAGTTGATTTTGGTACCAATCTTAAATATCAGTGTCTCTTTCTCTTCATGCTCACTAGCATCTAAAACTGATAATTAAGATTGGTGCTGATTTTAATATCTATTCTTTATTGGTCCAAGTTGAAGCCTTAAATGTGTATGCCCCAACTTGAGGGGAAGTGTTGAAGTTGTGGTAATAGAAATTTAGTTATACCATTCCTCACTTTTGAAGTAGAAGATAGCCTAAATTGCAAGTGGTTCCTAGCTGCACGTTACGCTAGTCCAGTTGAGCCTCACCGGAATTTGATGTGGAATGATATTCAGGAGGCTATGTTTACTTTTCAGCGGCCTTGGATGGTTATGGGGAACTTTTATAACGTGGTGGATCCTTGGGAAGCTAAACAGTGGTGCTCCAGTGTCTATTTGAAAAATCCTCCAGATTTTAAGGAAATTATCAATAAATGTAGTATGATGGATATGGGAGCTATAGGGCCAAGATTCACATGGCATGGTCCCAGGTGGAATGGTCCAACCTGAATTTTCAGAAGGCTTGATAGAAGTCTCTGCTCTACAGATTGGAGATTTTTTTTTTCTGAAGCAGAGGTTACAGTTCTTCCTCAGTTGAAGTCTGATCATCACCCCATTCTTGTTGACTCCACTCCCAAGTCCCAGCAGAGGTCCTTTCTGGAATCAACCCCTTGGAATGGAGGCTATGTGGCTGACTTGCTTAGAGTTCCCTAATGCAATTAAAGACGGTTGAGATACAAATTTGCAACTTAATATGGCCCTTAACAAACTTCAAGAACATCCTATTCATAAGAAGTGCTTTGGCTGTCTGGAAAATCAAAAAAAGAGGTTACATGCCAGGTTGGGGGGCAGACAGAAAAGATTAGACTTTGGAAATTATAACCCTTATCTCATTTGGTTGGAACAGAATTTGAGGATGGAGCTCAAGCAAGTCCTTATGAGGGAAGATATTATCTGGCCACATAAATCCAGAAAGGAATGGGCATCTCAAGGTGACCGCAACAGCAAGTACTTCCACCCAGGGTCTAGGTTAGGGGTAATTAGGTAAATTCCCTAACCAAAGGGTTAGCCCAGGAAATTCAGCAAAGGGAAAGGGCTGAAACCGAGGGCTTTGGGGTAATTTTAAGGCTCAAACGATGGCTGAAATTGAGGGTTTAGGTCTGAAATTGATCAGTTTAGGGATTTGAAAAATTATGCAAAACATCCTAATGAAGAGGATGAGGTGGAAGAAAATTCCAGATTAGTTTAAATAGGGCTGATCGGGCAATTACTTATAGGAATGGTTTCTAGAGCTTAGGGCAATCCTAAGGGAGGGTGAAGGGGGGTCTAAGGGGGCTGGGAATCAAGGTAGAACAGGGAAGGGGGTATGCTGTATCACAGGGAAGAAGAAGAGGGGGGAGGGTCATGGTGGCTAGAGAGGGGGTAGGGTTTGGGCTGAAACTGCAGGGGAGGGACAGGAGGGTGTTCACAATGGCTGAGGGAGGTGGGGAAGGGGTTAGGGGACTTCTGTACTGACTTGTAACTCACAAAACTTGCTGGAACTTGCAGTTGAGTGCTTGGAAGAAAAGATGAAGATCTCAAAATTTGGAAACAAGAAACCAGCCGCAGGTCACCCAAAGGATCCCACGACTTTCTCAAGTTAATTCTCAAATCAATATTTATTCCTTAATCAAAAGCTGCCTATTACACCCAAATGATTAGGCTATTTATAGCCTTCAGAATCCAAATTGACTTTATTAAGAACTCCCTAACTAATAGGGATTCAACTACTACAAAACTTGGACCTTAATTTAACAAATACTTACTAAAAAGGACTCAACTACAAATTTCAGAAAAAAAAACCCGACTCCTAAGAGATAAAGTCCCGTAAGATAAGGAACCCTATCCTAACCAACTAACAACCCTATCATAACCAACAACTAACAAACAATCTTTCAACTGAACTACTTAACAAACTCGGACTCTAAATAAAATAAAAAACAGAATTAAGCTCCAAATTTTTAGTTGGACTTGATCCCACAAAGTAAACTCGAACCAGGGGGAAAATGACCAATTTGCTCCTGCACTGGTTCAGCCCTCCTGGTTTGGCTCCTACTTCCGAATGGGCTTGGGTCCTCTTTTCTCTCTTTTGAGGCTGTCTAGGGCAGGTTACATCAGAGGGGCTTCATGATAGCGAGGATGAATGAGTGATTGACACTGACCTTGCAAGAACTTGTGGTCAATTTTTTCAAGGCCTTTTCTCTGACACAGAGCAATCCACGGGTATGCTTATTATTACTCATCACTTTCTTGCCTTTTATTTGTGCTCACTTACAGGTGTGGGCTGTAAAGAAGAAATATATAAGGTGGTCAAGCAAATCAAGGCCCCAAGACCTAATGGGTTTCCAGGGGCTTTCTACCAGTTCTCTTGGGATACCATAGGGAGATCACTGACGAGAACTGTGCAGGAAGGCTTCTTGGATGAGCTCGATAGGTAGCTCAATCAGACATTTATTGCTTTAATTCTGAAGGTGGAGAAGCTTGAATCCATTTCCCAATTACACCAGATCTCTCTTTGCATGTCAATCTCAAGGTCATTACCAAGGTGATCACTAGCCACTTGAAGGAGATTATGCCTACCTTGGTATCACCCAACCAAGATAGTTTTGTTCCAAGTCGTCACATTTAGGAGAATATTATCATTGCTCAAGAGGTTTTTCATGTTATGAGAAGGAAGACTAAGAAGAAAGGGTTCATGGTCATCAAGATCGATTTGGAGAAAGCTAATGATAGAATCATGTGAGACTTTATTAATGAGACTCTCAAATTGGTGGGCCTCTCAGACACCTTTGAGTGCCTTATCATGCAATGCATCACCACCACCTTTTTGAGCATCCTTTAGAATGGGGAGATCACTTATGGTTTTCATCCCTCTAGAGGATAAGGAGAACCCTCTCGCTCTGTCTATTTGTTCTTTGTATGGAGAGGCTCTCTCACTATATACAGGATGCAGTTTCTAATGGTGGTTGGAAGGCTATCAAGATGGGGAGAAGAGGAACGGGAATCTCGCACCTCGTGTTGGCTAATGGTGTTGTCCTATTTGCAGAACCCTCCTTGAGTTAGACCCATCTGGTTATTGACACTCTAGACAAATTTTGTGGTGTATCTGAGAAGCAAAGTGAGCATTATAAAGACCAGCATTTACTTTTCCAAGAATAAGAGAAGGCAACAAATCAATGAAATCATCCATCTGAGTGGGTTCACCTAGACCACAGACATTGGGCGTTATCTTGGAGTGCCAATTTGAGTGGTAGACTGATGAAAAATACTTGTAGTTGCATTCTTACTAAGGCTAAGAATTGGCTTGCAAATTGGAAAGCCTCCTCTCTTTCTTTGTCCTGGAGAGTGACTTTGGCAAAATTTGTTGTCATGGCCATACCATAGTATTCCATGCAAACGGGCCCTAGTCCCTAAGGCATTCTGACTGAGGTGGAGAAGGCGTGCATTTATTTGGGGTGATATGTCCTCGCGGAAGAGAATGCACTTAGTTGGTTGGGATACCTTATGCAAGGATAAGGTGATAGGAGTTTTAGGCTTCAAACATCTTGCCTTGGTTAATGAAGCATACATGATGAAGTTGGCATGGACGTTTCTCCATAAAAACCACCTTTGGACTGAAGTGCTTGAGGCCAAGTATATATCCTTGAAGAGGCATAACAGATTCTTTGATTGTATGATGGAATCTCCTCTTTGGAAGGCGATTTGTGAAGTTGCACCAAGGGTGCATCACATAGCAAGATTTGGCTGGGGATGGGACTTCTTTGTTGTTCTAGCTTGATGATTGGATGGAGGCTGGTGTCATTCTAGCTTCAGCTGTTATCACCATGGTGGGAGATCTCGCTCCCGAGCGAGATCTCGCCACTCAGAAATACCGAGATCTCGACCGAGATGGCGAGATCTCGGTCGAGATATGCCAAAAAATTGGCGGTAGTCTCGGTGGCCCATCTCGGTGGGTTTTAGGGCTCTGGTTGGGCTGAAACTTGGTATTTAGCCTATTTAAGGCCTTTTGAACACATTGGTGGCCTTAGATTTGTGAGAAAATAACCCTAACTACGTCTTCTAAGTCAACCCTATGTGTAAAACCGAAATGTAGAGATATCAAGTAATTCATGTTATCAACTATAAAGTATTAAATACATTACACATCAAACTATCAAAGAACTTAAATGGCTTCAAAATTTTACAACCATAAGAAGTTTTAGACTTTTAGTAAGTCATAAATCATAATCCATAAGTTCACAATCACAATCACAAGAGTATGTGAGTAATAAGATTACAAGACAAGCAAGAGTATCACTCGAGTTCTTGCCATCAACGATTGAGTGGCCACATATGACTCCCAAGTCAACTCATCACTATAGTATGTCACATATAGATTTAAATGTCACATTAAATTGGTTTCCATGAAAGTTAGATAAAAGCTTATGGATCAACATATATTTACACTAAACTCACACACCCATTGTAGAATATTCTATTTGAAAAAATTCAAATTTGGGGGAAAATCTTACCCTTTGTTGTAGATCTAGTTGAAATAGGCTTGAATGATGATAATTTGATGTTGTAGATGTCTTAAAGATGTTTAGAAGTTGAATCCCCAACAAATTCTGACAAAAAATCAAGTTTTTGGCAATTTTTTATGGTTGCAGCGAGATCTTAGCGAGATCTCGGCGAGATATGGCGAGATCTCGGCGAGATGTGGCGAGATCTCCCATCTCGCAGATCTCGCCTCTCCTCTCATCTCGCTATGTCAAAATAGCGAGATATCTCGCGAGATCTCGCGAGATCTCCCACCATGGTTATCACTCCTCTCCTGATCAGTCGGAGTTAGAAGAGATTGGCCGAGTAAGTTGATGGTGAGGGCAACTGGAGGTGGGCTTAAGTATGTTTCTCCCTATGAGGTGTACTCTAGAATTGCCAATTTTCAAACCCTATGGATGGTCGTGATGTCTGGAGATGGTCTCTCTCAAGCAATGCTATCTTTTCAGTTGGTGAGGGCTAGGTTATGGAAGGCCATCTGGAAGCTTCATGCCCCGTATAGAGTTAGCTACTTCCTGTGGTTAGCTCGCCATGATCGGTCTCTCACTAATGATAAGAAGAGAAGGCTTCAGCTGTTAAACCATGGGATGTGTAGTTTTTGCCTCAGCAGAAGGGAAGATATCCTCCTTGTCCTAAGGAAGTGTTGTTATGCTAAAGGAGTTTGGTATAAGATTTTACCCTCTTCTTGTAGTTCATGGTACAGCCTGAGGATGTGCGGGGGTGGACCAAGGTTAATCTTGTTGGATCCTCAGCTATGAGGTTTGGGGTGGATCCATGGCCAACTATTTTTGCTTGTGCCGCATTTATGCTTTGGACTTGGAAACAAAGACTGCCATGAAGAGAATTTAATAGACGAGGTGATGGTTGGACCCTTATCAAGGAATCTCAGCCTCAATTATTTAAGCTTGGACCTCATATAGGGTGGTCATTGCTAGATCTTTGGCTGCTGCAGGTAGAGCAAGGCGGAAGGGGGGAAGTTATTAAGCTTAATGCTGATGCACCAGTTAATGAAAGTTTACACAACTTGGAGGAGTTCTAGGTGACCCACAGGTGCTTATAAAGGTGGTTTTGCCAAACATATTATTGGCCTGAGCTCAGTTCTTGAAGCAGAGCTTGCAGCACTCAAGGAGGGCTTGATGCTGTCTACCATGAGGGGGATCCAATCCTTGGTCGTCAAATCCAACTCCCTAGAGGCAATTACTTGCCTTTCCACGAGTAAGGCCTTGGGTGGCTGGCCACCCAGGTTAGTGGATGACATGAAAATCATCCTAAAGTCCTTTATGCAAGTTTCAGTCACTTAATCTCTTGAGATGCAAATGTTGCTGCTGATTGAATGTCAAGGATACCCTTGGTTTTGAGGGAGTCTTTGGTGTCTTTTCTGGATCCACCTCTGGTTCTTGAGGTCATCCTGCAGGCGGAGGTACCTCAAGTTTCTGTTGAGTAGTTCTTTTTTCGTTTGAGTCTTTGACCCTTGTTATGTAACCCCCCCCCCCCCCCCAAAAAAAAAAATTTAGTTATATTCACGATAGGAGAATACTAACCATATTATTTATTATCTATTTCCTAGTTTATCTCTAATTTTTGCTAGTTAGTACAATATTGTGTTTATGAGTCCTTGTTGGATTTTATTTCATTATTTCTTTATTTTATATATTAATAAATAGGCCAAATGTGAGAATGTAAATTACTTCTTCCAAATGGTTCCTTCTCCATTGTTTTACCTCTCCTCTCATCTTCTACTTAATTCTGGTTTGTATAACTGCTCGTTACAATTTTAATCTAGTAGCTCTACAAGCTTGTAAAATATAGAAGGGCAGGTTTTCATACACGGACATATACATACATTGTTGTTTTTTCGACCATTGGATGGACATGAATGTTTACAATACATGGTTTCTCATCTCCATCCACGGTTGAAAACATGTTTGTCCACCATACACAAACCACGTACAAAATTTTGACATAAAAAAATAATAAATAAAATAAAATGAAAAATCAACTCAGGCCAAGAACAATTAAGACCCAAGCTAGCTTGCAACTGAGCAAGCTTGAGTTTTTAGTATTACACCATTCACATGCTATGCTTCAGCCCAAAATCTGTGAGCTTCTCTAGGTCCTAGGTCAAGCTACAGCTTATCCCAGACCAGCTCATTGACAACCAATTTGATTCTTGCAGAAAAGTTTTGAGATAAACTTCAATACTTCATACACGTTTTGATAGTGAATTCTTATAATTTCAAGTACCTTTTTCTGCTTCACACATGCTATCCCTTCATTTAGTATGTGCTCCAGGTGCTGCAATTCTTTCATGCTCAAGCCAGTCAGTTCTTTGCCCATCATCTGCCTACAGAAGATTAATGACCAGAAAAATAGAAAACTCAAATATTAGGATATATGTTCCCCAATAAAATGAAAGAAGGCGGTACATACAACTTTAAAGCACATACAGTTGTGTTATTCGTAACTTGGTAATTTCATCTTTCAGAATGTTCACCTCCTCAGATTGTTGCCTCTGTATGCAAAGAAGTAAGGGTTGGTCAAAAGTATCAAAATAAACAATAAACCTTTTATGTCATAATAGGATTCCAAATAATCAAATTTATTGAGAGAGGGATAGACCATAGAATAGATGTAAGCAAAAAATAATTCACAATAGACTGGATGAAGAAGTTTGCAGATTTCCCAGTTAACAGTTATGTTTCATAAGAAACATGTAACCATGAGACACCAAGTATACCTTAAGAACTCATAACAAGACTACAGTCTAGTAAATGTGCATCAGCATATGAGCTACAGATAACTGCATGAATCTGATAAGTATGCCAGAGACAGTATCCAAGAATATAGGCAATTGAGAATAGAAGTCATTTCCAGGACTTAAATCCCAGGTCCAAACAACACAGCTAACTTGATCTCTGAAAACATATAGTAGCTTCATCTTTTCCTTAATTAAGCCAAATCTAGACATGCCAACATCTAGAGAGACAAAGATCCTGCCATTCATTAATCAAATCAATATGTGTAAGGAATAGTTTAGCATGACAGATGTACATTCTAACATCTACCGAAAAAGATCTATATTGAGGATATGTTTAACCATATACGTTGAACTCAATTTTATATAAGCAATAGGGATGCATGTAGGTGAGAAAATGCTCACTTCAGTGGCAGAATAAGTGACAGAGTGTAATAAATCGGGATAAGCCTGAATTTGTTTTATTTACTTATTTTTTATGTCACAACTAAGAACTTCAGACAAGAAACACCTTGGGCAACTTGAAAAGGAAGAACATCAGATCTTGCAAGTACTTAAAAGAAAAACTACCACTTGCTCATATGGAACTGTAGAAGGTTGAGAACGATCGACACACTTGTTGTATCTCGAAAGTGTCTGCTTCATGCTTCACAAAGAAAACAGCAACCAGATAAGTTCCTTTCAGTCCCAATAGTCCAATTATCATGTAAGTGAAAATATGCATCACATATTCAGAAAGTGACGAATAGTCTAACACAAAATGTCAGAATATTCACATCCAACAAGATCAGAAACTTTAACTATATCCAGATACAGTAATCAATTAAGTAACAAAGTGCAGAAAACTACATAATTTCAAATGAACAACAGCATTCTTAGCAGAAATATGCTCGCCAAAAGTGAAATACAGTCAGACGAAACCCTAAAATAAGTTCTAATCATGATTACGCATTTATAACTAAGGACACTGAGTAGTCTTAACTCATTATAGTAATCAGGTAACTACATGATTCCAACCATGTAGTGCAGTGATTGAAATTGTATAGTTACATCCAAAAGAAGGTTTTAATCCATTCAAAAATGAAATTGTGGAGTAAAGAAATGTGGCTATTTAAAAGCAAAGCAAGAAACCTCCATATGAAATTCATTCACAAAAGAAGTTTTGTCCCAAATAATCCAGAAACAAGTTGGAAGAAATTCCTTCAGCTGAACAGACTTACAGTGCACATAATGGGAAGATATCCAACTTCATTATAAATAGCAAACTCTATATCCTATACTTTCCATATCCAATTACTACACTTTTCCAAAGCCTCATGCAAAACTAAAAATCATGTGAGCATCTTAAAACACATCTACTTTTGGTATACACCATCAGGTAAGATTTTGCGTCAATCTTATCAACAACAAACTGCATATTGTGGATGAAAATAAGGCCACAGTTCTCAGAAAGAAATCCTTAAACAGCAATTTGAAGAGAAAAACAAGAGTTTGTTGGCATCATTATCAATTTTTGCCACAACAAATGCAACATAAGTCCCAGTATAGAATATATGGGCAAATCTATCTAGTCAGCTCAAAAGACGCCACGTCAAATGTTGGATGAGGCGCACAGCTTGTTGATGCAAAAACATTAGAAATAACAACTAGCAACCATACAAGAGAAAGAAGGAAAGACTACTGAGAAGACTAGGGTAGCTAGGGCTTCCCCATCTATGTTGTATTTATGATATAAAGAAGAAAAATCAGCAAGCAAACAGCTTGAGTCCACAATGGAGGGACCCCTCTACCTATTGTGGTCCAATCCCAACTATCCAATGGTTTAACGATCGACATGTAGACCAAACGATTCTCCACAAGCCTATAAAGTCTCAGTCCATTTGTAGTAGTATAAGTGGAAAATGAAGCTTCAAAGATCTGAGTCTGCTGGAGAAATAGATGCAAAAACATACAAGGGACTATGGGAGGATATTTTATTATATTTGAGGCAGGAATTTTGACATGTTGCACTCCAAATGGCAGAAATACACAGTGCACAGTGCACCTCTGGTTGGACCATAAAGTGGAAACTTTCCAGAAATGGGATAAATATACAGACTAATAGAAAAAACAGGAGTATTAAGAATATAATGCACATTGATTTGAGGCTTAAGCAGCATGAGTTTGGGTTAGCCTCTGCAGTCAGCCTGTTATGTCAGCATAGATAAAGGGGGAAAGAGAAGGTAGCAAATACAACTTCCAGCCAAGCAGCTTGCCAATGCAGTTACTGCTATCCTCTGAATTAACAACAATCAATGATAAAAAAAAAAATAATTAAGTTTTTCAGTATTCTTTCCCTTATCTTTCTGACATAAATAGAGTGTCAAGGAGATAGTCAAGCATTTTTATCCCCAAAAAAAAAAGGATAATTAAGAAAGCATTATCATCTTCCCATTACTGAGAGCTTGAAAAGAAATTTATCAATATTCAGAACAGGGTAAGATGGGAAAACATCGATATCCATATACAAAGCACAATATCTGATGGATGATAAGAAGCCTCTATATCAGATTGGTATTCTATTTTATTCTATGTTATTTTTTATACTACTTCATCTTGAATAAGCGGGGATATTTTATGGGTGAACTAAATTGAAAGTATAAAGGTTACCAAGCATTATGGCTAACAGTAGTTCACTAGCAGCTAAAACAACAGTGACATAGCACATATTATCAGAGTAAATGCAGTAGTAACACCAATTCAAAGGGAGTTCTCCCCCGCCTCTCGTTTTTTGCTACATGAGGAAATTGGATCCGTTTGATCAGAAAATGGAGTATGGAAGAGTAACTAGACAATTGAAAACATAGCAACCTAGGTCATATGAACAGGGTCAAATATCAGTGTGATTCACGACTCTGTAAAACTGGTTTTATTTAATATAACAAGAATACCAGAGGAAGAATCAAACTGAAAAAAGAAAAAAATGAATATCTTCAGAGGAAATAATTATAAACAAGTAAAAGCATTTCCAGAGGTGGTCAACAAAATACAGAATTCTAGAGATATTATGAACCAAGCAGGAGCATCTTAACATCTTACATTGTACATTTCATAATCAAAATACCACTAAACATCTACCTATTCAAGTATACAAGATTCCAACTGTCAAATGAAGTAATCAATCCACAGATGGAAGCCAGTGCAAGGAGACTATATTTTCTGAAATGAAATTTGGCTTCCACTAATCATTGAGCCAAATTTAGATGTTTACTGCACTTTTAGTTATAACTGAAGAATTTGTACATTCTCGCTTTTTACTCACATATCAACTATATCCACAAGATATACCTTGCTTACCTGATAAGATCACAGACCCTGCAACAGTTTCAAGAGTACTGACTCACGAAAGTGCAATATAGTCCCTAGCATAAATCATCTAATCCAAAGCATTGTCTACTATAAAAACAACAGGGTTAAAAGATGGAATTGGCCTCTGAATTGAGCCCACTGATTATGATCCCGCTCATTATGGAAGCAGCCACACCTGACTGGGAACAATTGGAACTGTAGAATCACTGTACAGTAAGGTCAATTCCAATGGGGGTCAGCCATTCAACACGGAAGCCACCAGAATCATCGCGATTGGTCCAGCAGATTCCGAACCAAATCATTATGGAAGCTGCTGAATCAGCCCCATAATCAGGTCCAGTTGATTCTGATCCAGATCAACACAGAAACTGCCGGAATTGGCCAGGAACAATTGGAAGGCTTAAAACCACTGTACAGAGAAAGCTGATCCCATGCAAGGGGGAATCAGGACTGATCATCGCTGAATTTGATCTCACTGAATCATTACTGATCCAATTCCCATTTTTTATACCTTAAAACATAGACATAGATCAAAACAACTTTGAAAAATATACTTTGGCATGAACACAGACTGTACTGACAGCATTTTGAATTGTTCCAGAACATAAAATATATATACTTATGCAGTGACTGTTGGAGTGCCTCAGGTACTGGATTCTGGTCCTTGGGTAGAAGCAGAGTAGGCATCATTGTTGATAACTCAACTGGAGAAACGAGAAATTAAAGAGAGGAAGTACAGGAGAAGAATGAGAAAACATGCAATTTGTAACTGACTCAACCCTTCATAAACCTTTTCTTCCTCATCTCACGCTGGCAATCTCTTAGTTGTCAGAGGGGTATACCCCAAAGATGACAAAATATTTGAAATAAAAGGCCACGTTTTTCTTCAAAGTAAAAAAACGCGTGCACAGAGGTAACCGTCACTGAAAGAAAGCTTAGCTGTTAAGTTGCTAAGTTTCCAATGAAAAGCTTATTTAAAGCAAAGCTCCTGTAACATCGACACCATCATCACCACCATTACCAAAACCATAGAGGTGAAACCGATTGAGAGGATATTTTCAATAGGAAAAGAGTTTCAATGCATGGATATGCAACCATTGAAGCAACACCAAAACATGCATGAATACAGAAACAAATTGTACGAATTCATTACACAAACCCATTCAAATAATTTGATTGATTGACACGAAGAAACCGAAAGCCAAAATCTCTTAACAACCAAATAAAAGAAATAGAAAGACAAAAGACAGGGGAAGAGAAAAGATGGTGATTACCCAGAACTAGAGAATTCGAAAAGCTTCCCTGTACTGGAAAAGATGATCAGGGCAACCTCAGAATCGCATAAAACCGACAGTTCATATGCCTTCTTGAGCAACCCAGCCCTACGCTTGGAGAAAGTGACTTGCCTGCTAGTGGCGTTCTCGATCCTCTTGATTTCAATCTTTCCTCTGCCCATTTCCCCTAACCTCTCACTCTCTTCTCCTTCTTCTAACCATCAAAACAAGCCCACCTCCAACTGATATCAATTTCAAACTCCCTCTCTTTCTCTCTCTCTCTTCTTTCTCTACTTTTGTTGTTGAGGTAATAAAGAACGAAAATAGAATACCAAATATAGAGGAAGAGCAGATAGAAGGTCAAGGAAACGTTAAAAACGTTTGCCCATAATGGAAAAGAGCCTGTAAACGGCTACCTTGCATGGCTAATTTGCCATTGTCTCGAATGCAGTGATGGCTAGAGGTTTCTTGCCACATTTAGATCATTTACTATCTCCGTTTCAATTTAGATTTTAATGGGCTTCAACTTTCAACTCATACCCTCCCTATGTTTAGTAAATCCCACTCTCTCTCTCTCTCTCTTTCTCTCTCAGCTTCTTCTTTTGCTGAGAGAGACACACAGAGAGATGTGGAGGGAAAAGAAGACCTTTCGAGTTTCCATGCACCGGCTTTTTCCTATTTTTGTTAAAAATGACCAAAAATATTTTAAAATAGCTGCATTTGCCTCTATTTTCTATTTAAAAATTATAATTTTGAAAGATATAAACAAGATCCAACGGTCTAAACCACTTCTCCCACCACATTGACTACTTTTTCCCATTTTTCCATTCGAAATAGAAAGGTCTTATTTGTCAATAACGATGGGCGGCTTGAACCCTCAAAAGGGTTTCATGCTTTACACATGGTGACTTTTCATTGGAGGAACTCACTCTGCCTTACTAAAATGGCATATCACCTCATATGGGGCTAGTTTAATGTTGGCCCTTAAATGCCCATAAAAACCCTAAATTAAGAAGCCATTTTTATTCCTTTTTAAGACCCTATTAGCATTAATTTATCTGATATATTTCCTGAAGTGCTTCACATTTAATTGATACTTCTATTTATATATTTTGGGTACACCAATAGGGATGAGAAAATGGATTTTAGGAGAGGGATATCTTTCCATGTAAGATGGAAAAGAAATGCGCAGGACCATCAAGCCAATCATTTTGATCGGTTAGATTGGATTTCGGTTGAGATTCTGATCTCGACCATTGAAATTCAACGGCAGAAATTTCAATCTCGACCGAGATTTCGATCCAACGGACTGAAATCTTGCTTGATTGTCATGCGCATGACTCAATCAATTTCGATGGAAAAGGGTAGATACAAGATGCTATATAACATAGTCAACACTAGCACTTTATGAAAACTTTTCCTTTTTTCTCTTGGGGATGCATTTTCTTTTTGATTTATGAGTTTGAATCACCTACCCCTGAGAGAGAGATCTAGATTGAGGATTGGCAACTCTATACCACACAATGAGTGAAAGTCTCATCTTGAACATTGGCTTTATCAAGTGTCTGGCGTTGTAAATCTGGACTCTTTACTTTCTTATTGTGTGGGTGGCAAAAGATGGTAGGTCCTCTCTAATGCGTGTAGTGTGGGGTGAAAAGAGGACTGGAAAAGACGACCCTGCCCGATAAAGATTATTCACATTAATTAACCTTTTTTTGGGTAAAAGTACTCACATTAATTAGTAGGGGCTTGTTATAGTATTTCAGGAGAGCATATAGCACTTTTGGCTATTCTCATTCGAAACTCCCAAAACCCCTACACTACCCACCCCCCCCCCCCCAAAAAAAAAAAAAAAAGAAAAGCATCATGTACATACGTAATCGAAAAGATAGATGTTTTTGTACGAGTTGAAATCTTTTATTAGCAAAAATGAAGAATTCTATTTTTCTCACATCTTTCTACCATATATTTAGAAGGAGAATTCATTTCCAATCCACTTTTTTCTTGCTTGCTGTTATAAGTCATTTCTTTCTTACTCCATTTTTAGATGCAACATGGGCCCCTTGAATGTTCATTCTAGAGAGATTTAAGGGATGACATATGAGAGGATGGAAAAGGCATGAGAGGATATTTTAGTCAATACAATATTAAGCATGAATTGACTCAAGGGAGTAGGTCCTCTAAAACAATCTTGGGGCCTGGCAGTCCTTTCAATTCTAGATGGTAATGTGTACTTCTGAAGTTATATATCTAGAAATCTCTTCCTCATTCAATAAGATTTTGAATGACTATTACCTTAAATTCATATCGATTATTTCTCCCGATTTGCAATTTAATCAGATTTTTTTTTTATAACGCAAGCCACTTCTAGTTTAAGATAAAGATGGACCTCTGCATCCATAAACATTTTGAATGTAGGAGCATAGTTACCTATACATTATACCTAACCTCTAAAATCCAAGTTACTTTGTTGACCTAAAGCTGGAATACAACTATTTTGAATCCCATATAGTTGTTTGTTAAATGTTCATAGTGTCACACCCCTCCACATGTTGATTAAGGTTACAGTAGAATGTTAGGGATCAACAGGGTAAGCAAAGCACTCAAGTATTGAAAAATACTAGGGGGCGGTTTCTTAAAGTGGTTGATTGACCTAACAAACCGCCTTAAGCAACCGGCTGGTTAGGCTTCGAGGAATAAAACCCTAATTTGCCCCCAGCACCCTATTTAAAGCCATCCATGACTAACTACACTTTTTTATTCATGGAAGCTGTTGTGGACTGAGAGCGACTAGGCCAATCAACCAGCCTATGAGTACAGATGGATTTGACTCAAATATTCAAAAGGCTTCCCAATTTGGTGCTAAGCTACTCTAAAAATACTTAGAAAAATCTGAAATAACAGTAGAACATGATATATCATAGTTTAGACATCAAACAAAGCAAAAGTAATGAAAACTTAACATATCCTATATTAGATCTTCTCCGAAATTGATCCGGAGTTCTCGGATACTGGTATGGGGATTCACTCTGGTGGGGTAGGATGGTTGGTCGTTGACCCTTCACTAGTCTTGCGGATCAATCATGAGTTGAGAGGGTCTCCTTTGGTGTTGCCGTCGGCTTTGTCGGTGCTCTCCACATTGTCTCCACCTTCGTGGGGGTTCTTTGCAGCTTTGATGTTCGTTGCGTCGTCTAATGCCGTTTATAATGAAAACACATTAAATAGGGCTTCAAAAATCAAGTTTATAAAATTGCATTTTTTCACAAAACCATGTTGGTCTCCTGAGGCGCTCAACCAGCCCCTAGCTTTTGTTCCAAGGTATAATCAGGCCTTGGCCCACATTACCTTCTTCGCGGCATTCCGTTTTTAGCCTACTAGGATTTTAGAGTTAGGATCTTGGGGGATTTCACAAGGCAGACCTAGATAGGTAACCTTGGAGTCAACTTCCTAGATGCCCAATATAGAAGAGATATGTTTTTAGAGTCCTCAAGGGTACCAGGACTAAATAGAATAGAGGTTTTTAGTGATTAACCTGCTAACTTGATATAGATTCATATTCTTGTAATATCTGGGAGAGAAGTTGTGCATTTTGGGCTCTTGCTAGAGTGAAGACCATACAATGATTTGCAAACAAGAGGTGGTTAATTTGGGCTCCTCCAAGAAACATGAATACCAGGAAGCCTGGGAATCCCAACATTGGAGGAAAGACTCCTGGTTAGGGCTTCTTAACACACTATAAATAATTAATGGCTTAATGGACACCCATGCCTTAACCCCTTGTGTGGTATTATTTTTTCAATGAGTTGACCATAAACTTTAACCTAATGTTCAACTGCAGATCTACATTGCATCACCAATTTGTCCATTTCTCTGCAAAACCTAGAATCAAAGAGTTTCCCTCACAAAGCTCCATTCTACCTTGTCATAGACCTTTCCGGGATCCAAGTTGATAGCCATGTACCCTCTCTTTGAGTGTAGTTTCTTCATAAAGTGAAGACACTCATGAGTGATGTATATCTTATCATAAATGGATCTACCAAGAACAAATTTATATTGAATCTCATTAATAGTATACTGGATAAAAGGTTCAATTGATTTGCCAAACATTTAGCAATTACTTTGTAGGGTATAGTGCAAAGGCTAATCAGTCTTAGGTGACTCACTTATTTGAGGTTTCTTTCGTTTGGGGATGAGAGTGATATTTCTTATTAAGACTTTTCAAAAGATGTCCTCTCTAGAAGAAATGCTTGGTGCCGCAAACTAAACTAAGTCTTCTCCCAACAATTCTCAAGTTCTATGACAAAATCTAGCTGGTAGCCCATCTACCCTAGGTGTTTTGTTCCCTTTCATCGAAATAAAGCTTTTTAATTTCTTCACCCAAGAGGGTTGCAAAGCCTCATGATCTATATCGAGGTGCAATGAGCTAAACTAGACATAAATAGAGGAGTTGGGGAGATGATGTGTAAACAGTAGAGTGTTCAGTTTCACCCACATTAGCAGCTTCTTTTGTGATCTAGTGCCTTGAGGTGGACTTAAATCTTTGTATAGCATTGTGTTGCCTCCACTGGGCTTTGATTGAGTGGAAGAAGGTTGTGTTGCTGTCCCCTGATTCCAACCATTTGAGTCTTGATCTCTGCTTCATGGCTAGTTTATGCCCATGCAAGCCTTGAAAAGATGAAGTATCTGAATGTTGCAAAATAGGTTATCAATGTCTTCCTTTACCAGATCTCTCCCCTTCCTTTTATTGGACCTTTAAAATAAAGGGCCTGTGCACTTAGCTTCATGAAGAGCACAAGAATCAATTGCTCGTTCCCCCTCATTTTTCCTCATGACTTCTTATGTCATTAAAATCCCCGATCACTAGCCATGGTGAATCTACTGTGGAACCCAATTGTATTAGCTCCTTCCAAAATTCTTCTCGCTTTTCCACTTTAGAAGGCCCATACACTAGTGTCAATCAAAATTCTGCATTATTAGAAGCAACAACCAGTAACTCAATGACATACAGAGAAGCTGATCAATAATAAAGTGAGAAAAGGCAAAATTTCCACAATAATGTTATACCCCTGCTCTCCTAGTCGGACTTAGAGAAAATAGCAAATTGTACTAACACCCCAAAATGGAGGCCTTAAAGCACTAACAACCCCACTTTATGTTTAAAAAACACTAAGACCCCAAAATTCGATTTTTTTTTTTTATTATATATTTGTTCAATTTTTCACTGAAAACCTTTTTGACACTATTTATTATGGGGATATTTTTCAAAATAAATAGTGATTTATCTGTTTTCAGTGATAAATTTGACAAATATATCTAATAAAAATCCAATTTTGGGGTCTTAATGCTTTTTAAGTATAAAGTGGGGTGTCAATGTTTTAAGGCCTCCATTTTGGGATGTGCCAGTGCAATTTGCTCTAGAGAAAAACTACCAATGAAACCCAACGATGAAGCTAGATTATCTATAATTTATTTGACTGTTTTGTTTCTAGTAACATTACCATACTTGGTCTAAAGTCCTTGAAAATTTTGTGCAGATAACTTTTTGGTCAAGAGCCGACCACACCCCTGACCATTCTAGTAGATAAGCCTCATAGCAACATTGCGAGCTGGTTGTTGAGGGACAGCTTGCCGAACCCTTTTAGTTGAGTGTGACAAATGAGGAACTACCCCTCAGTTGAGGGACAACTTATAATGCATTGAAACAAGCAAAGAATAATTATATAGAAAAAACATTAGAGATCACAATATCACACATTAGTCAAAAGGGGGGGGGGAAAAAAAAAAAAAAAAAAAAAGGGCCAAAAAAAAAAAAAACAAGGCCCCACCCTAAAGCTCATAAACGAAGTGAGAGGGGATGAAGACCTACATATCAACAAGCACCACATAAATCAAGTTAGAGAACACACCTGGGAGTTTTGTAACTTTAAGCCGTATTCAACCAAAAAAAATGAAAAACATCAATATCTTTCACCAGTCAACTACAATGGCTTAACCTTTTTCTTGCTCGAGTGAAACCATCGATAATACATCGGAAGAATCAAATTACAATCTAATTGATAACCCAACAAATATGTACAAAACAACAAAAGGGGCACATCATTGAAAAATCTGAACTGGTTAACTAGAGCAATACATAAAGAACAAAGAAGGAATTTTTTTTTGGGAGGGAATAGAGAGTCCACATCGTCTCCCCTGACTATTGTTCACCATGAATTACAAGTGGGCCCACAGAGTTAGGGTGATGGGTTTTTTTTTAATAAATATTTATTATTTTTTATAAATAATCTATTATTTTTTACTTATGGGCCCCACATAATTTATCGTTGTAGCACTGTCGGGAGAGCACATAATGCTCCCCGTTCAGGGAGATGATCCACACTCGACTTTTTATAGGATCCTGCTTGGGTCATGCGCATACACTGTTGGGAGAGTACATAATGCTCCCCGTTCAGAGAGATAATCCACACTCGGCTTTTTATAGGGTTTTGCTTGGGTCGTGCGTATTAAATGCGCAGGACCATCAAGCTACACATTTCAGGCAGTTGGATCGGAATTTTAGTCGAAATTTTGGCTTGATGTTAATGCGCATGACACAAACTTTTGCCGACTTTTTATATAATGGAGATAGAGATATTTTATATTTATATATATATATATATATATATTTTTTTTTTTTCTTTTTCTTTTTTCAAAACCACCCCTAGGGATTAAAAAAAGATGGATTTTACCCGTCTTATAAGTGTCACTCCTCAGTTGGAACCCTTGTAGACCATCCTATATAAAATGCCCATCGTGGTTTAATAAAAACCAACGGTAAAGATTTGAAATCAGAACACAAGATTCACTACTTAGTGGAATATAAGCAAAGAAAGACAAAAATGGCACAACAGACCATGTGTGCAGTGTGCATGTACCTCACGAGTCACTAGTGAGTTTTAGGTTTTTTTTTTTAGGCTAATTTTAATCTGGATTTTTATCAGCTCCAACTTTGTCAGGCTCCAGTTTCCTCCTCTAAGCCTTTAGATCTTTGACCCGTGTATTATTCTAATCGTAAGGTAAAATTTCAATTATCATCTTACCCACTTTAACCAAGGTTACATCTTCTAACCCATGTCTTCCTACTCAGGTTTCTTCATCACTGCAAGTCTGCAACACCGGGTATACTGAAGAAGAAAAAAAATTACTCTCTACACCACCATAATTTTCGCTCCCCTCTTGTCTTCTATTATGCTAATTTTTTCTTTCTTCCTTGTCTTCCTTTCTCATCTCTTCTGTTTCTCTGAAATAAGATTTATACTTTTAACTTTTAAGCCAAAAATTTCATGGCTTTAGAGACTAATTTTTCCTTCTTCACGGCAATCAACATTTTTACACCTTATGAATCACTCACCACCAAGTATTTACCTTTTCCCTTCATTATTAAAGACCTGGAACAGAGAAATTGAAAACAAACAGTAGACGCAAGGGAAGATTATTAGGAGGAAGACAATAGGTTGAAGAAAGCAAAAGCAGGGTTTGAGCTGTCTAGGTAAGGGTGTCAATTGCGTACCCAAACCGTCTAACAGTACCGAACCGCGCCGTCTAAAACCGCACCGTACCATACCGTTCAAAATTCGGTTTTGCACGTGCCGAAACCGAATTTCTTAGGTATGGTTCCGGTTTTAGGTACTCATACCGTCGGTATGTACCGAAACCGTACCGAATTGGTACCGTACCAAACTAAGAGATATAAATTGTAATTTTACAATTAAAACACTTAACCTTTTCTCTACTCCTAATTCCCTATTTCAAATTTTCATTTCATCATTGGCTTCTCTTCTTAGATTTACTTGTTTTGTTTCTATTAATTAGATTTATTTACTTTATATATGTTAATTTCAAATTATATTGATTAGTTGATCCAGGGGCGTACCCAGGATTCAAAAGTGGGGGGGGGGGGGCAATGCTAATTTTGTAGGGCCCGCACATTTGAAAAAATAGGTAAATTATTGATAATAATTTTTTTTGACAAATATAGATAAATTAAAGCAAAAAAAAAAAATGAATTCAACCCTAGAAAGTCATACACAAACCAAAATTTCTTTATTAGTAGATGCAAACCAATGGTAGTTTTACCTTACTAACTATAGGCATTTTATTTTTACAGTATAAAATCAAATAACAAATATTGTAGAAGAAATAGAGAAACAAATAGTATAAAATCAAATAAAAAAATAGAAAAATAGAAACGATGAATAAATTGAGAAAGAGAAAGAATACCTAATTGTGGAGAAGATTTTTTTCCAATTTTTCCTTAACCCATACTTATAGAAGGGGAAGAGAATAAATAGGAAGAGAATATGAGAGAGGAGAGGATAAATAGGGATTGAGGAGTTAATTTTTAATTAGGAATGAAATTTTGAATACCTAATAAGATTTTTTTTCAAAAATTTTCCTTAACCCACGTTTATAAAAAGATAAGAGAATAAATAGGAAGAAAACATGAGAGAGAAGAAAGGGGAGAATAAATAGGGATTGAGGAACTAGTTTTTAATTTGGAATGACATTTATATCCATTACATTACCTTTAAAAATGGTTCTCAATATGGGGGGGGGCCAAATAGTGACATTTCACATGTAGAAAGAGAAAAAGCTGAAGAAAAATTAAGGAATTAGCATAAAAATCAGAAAATTAAGGAATTTATAAAAAATTTTAAAAAATTCCAAGGGGGGCCATGGCCCCGGGCCCCAATGCAGGTCCGCCTCTGAGTTGATCACAATTTCATTAGGATCTTAATGAACTAATAACAAAAGTGGCATAAGTTCATTCGTACCAAAATTGACCGCACTAAATACCGTGTTTAAACCGTTTTCCCGTACCGATTTAATACCGAAATCGTATCGAACCGTTTTTGTAAATGCCGAAACCGTACCATATCGTTTAAATTCGGTATGATACGGTTCTGGTTTTCGGTATTCAAAGTTAGTACCACACCGAAGACGTACCGAATTATCGAAACTGTACCGATTGACACCCTTGGCGGAGCCACTTAGGCACTGAGGGGGGCCATGGCCCCCGGATTTTTGAAAATTTAAAAATGCCTACATATTTTCCTAATTTTTCTCACTTTACCTGTGAAATACCACTATTTGGCCCCTCCAAAAATTTAAAATAAAAATTTAAGATATAGATGATGGGTACAAATATCATTCTTAATCATAATCAAATGATTATCACTAAATCCCTAGTTTTAAGGAATAATGGATTAACTTCTAATTAAAAACTAACTCACCATCCATGAATTTCTCCCTATATTCTCTCAGATATTTTCATTCCTATTTATTCTGAATCTCTTCTTTTATTTCTATTTCTTACATGGGAATTTTTCGAAATCTTTTCCACAGTTATCAGTATTTATTCTCTCTTTCTCAAATTATTCCTCTCTCTCTCACACTCACGATTTTTCTAGTATTCATTTCATAAAGTATAATTTTATTTTTTTTATTTAGTTGTTCTTTCTTTCTCTTAAAATTTGATTCTACTCATAGCAATTTGAATTTTGTTTGAATTCAGCCATTGATTTTATAGATGTAATCATAATCATTCTTTTTTTCTTTAATCCTTCAATTTTTTTCCTAAAATTTCATTCCTATTAATGGAAATTCAAATCTCACTTAAAATTTTAATTTAATTTTCCTAAATTTTTAATTAGTCCCAATTTATGAGATGGGACCCGTTCAATCCTCGCTCGCTCTGCCCCTGTGTGTAGGAACAGAATTTGGAAACAAAAAGTTGAGGCAATAGAAGATTATTAGCAGGATCACAATGGGTTGAAGAAAGAAAAAATAGTGTTTGAGCTGATGAAGTAGTTGACACGAGCGTTTAAAGATGGTAAGACCTGAAGATTTCATGTTCTGCAAGATAATTTTTATGTCGTGTTCTTCATTTTTTTTCCTTCCTCAGTCAGATTCTAGGGATTTCAAGAAGACGATACGTTTAAGAAAATAAAAACAAGATTTGCGGGTTGCAATGCTAAGGCGATTTGAAGGGAAGGAGTTCAGATAACTCCCAAAACCTTTCTTCCAAACTAAGAAGAGAAATCAATACTTCTATTTTTGTTGCAATCTTTAATGTTCCTTTCTCTTTCAGATCTTCTAACGCCATTAGCAGACGCAAGAAAGAAAGAAGACGAAAGACTCAAAGGCGAGAATTGGACCTTCGAAGATAGAAGAGAGAGAAAATTATGGCGACGATAACCCAGGTTAGAAAATGAATAAGTGGGTAATTGAATTTCTATCCTACGATTAAAATAATACACGCGTCAAAACTCCAAGGGCTTAGAGGAGGAATTGGAACCTGCACAAACTGGAGCGGATAAAAGTTCTAATCCAATTTTGAATCTCTGAATATTCACACTGCTCTTACCGACGATTGAAAGAAGCAGGGAGTTGTAGCAACCCTAGACACAGGTACTTTCTCTAAAGTTCTTTTCTTGGACCGAGATTAGCTATACACTGCATCTTTTGTTTACAATTGCAGATTCGGGTGTTATTTTTTGGAGATCTTCAAAAATGAACTTGTTTCAAGCTCTCGTCCAACCATTTCCCTCCACCATAGCTTTGCCATCTCTGCACATGTATATAGAGAAAATGTATACATGTTTACCCCCTCATGCGTCTTCTGTTAGGACGACACTCTCTTCTTCGTCCCAACAACATCTGAAGAAAATGGTCCCCGAGAGGAATGAAGTTCGTCTTGGATTACCTAGTAAAGGTCGCATGGCTCAAGACACCTTAGATCTTCTCAAGGTACTATTTTTATTGTCTCGATTTGACTTTCGGCGATTGTTTCTTTGGTTTAACTAGA